>NW_027314969.1:0-120743 GCF_023375885.2 Dermacentor andersoni
AATAGCAGCATCGGCATGCTTAGCACGTCGTTTGGTAGAAATCCACGTGCGCGTTCTGCAAAAAGCACCATTTGCATGCACATCTTGTGGTTTTGCAGAAAACTTCATCCGCGTCTACCAAAAGATGCATGTGCATGCTTAAAACGCGTTTTCGCACAAATGCGTGCGCGGGTGCTAAAAAGAGCAGCATCGGCATGCTTAGCACGTCGTTTGGTAGAAATCCACGTGCGCGTTCTGCCAAAAGCACCAGTTGCATGCACATCTTGTGGTTTTGCAGAAAACTTCATCCGCGTCTACCAAAAGATGCATGTGCATGCTTAAAACGCGTTTTCGCACAAATGCGTGCGCGGGTGCTAAAAAGAGCAGCATCGGCATGCTTAGCACGTCGTTTGGTAGAAATCCACGTGCGCGTTCTGCCAAAAGCACCATTTGCATGCACATCTTGTGGTTTTGCAGAAAACTTCATCCGCGTCTACCAAAAGATGCATGTGCATGCTTAAAATGCGTTTTCGCACAAATCCGTGCGCGGGTGCTAAAAAGAGCAGCATCGGCATGCTTAGCACGTCGTTTGGTAGAAATCCACGTGCGCGTTCTGCCAAAAGCACCATTTGCATGCACATCTTGTGGTTTTGCAGAAAACTTCATCCGCGTCTACCAAAAGATGCATGTGCATGCTTAAAACGCGTTTTCGCACAAATGCGTGCGCGGGTGCTAAAAAGAGCAGCATCGGCATGCTTAGCACGTCGTTTGGTAGAAATCCACGTGCGCGTTCTGCAAAAAGCACCATTTGCATGCACATCTTGTGGTTTTGCAGAAAACTTCATCCGCGTCTACCAAAAGATGCATGTGCATGCTTAAAACGCGTTTTCGCACAAATGCATGCGCGGGTGCTAAAAGAGCAGCATCGGCATGCTTAGCACGTCGTTTGGTAGAAATCCACGTGCGCGTTCTGCCAAAAGCACCATTTGCATGCACATCTTGTGGTTTTGCAGAAAACTTCATCCGCGTCTACCAAAAGATGCATGTGCATGCTTAAAACGCGTTTTCGCACAAATCCGTGCGCGGGTGCTAAAAAGAGCAGCATCGGCATGCTTAGCACGTCGTTTGGTAGAAATCCACGTGCGCGTTCTGCAAAAAGCACCATTTGCATGCACGTCTTGTGGTTTTGCAGAAAACTTCATCCGCGTCTACCAAAAGATGCATGGGCATGCTTAAAACGCGTTTTCGCACAAATGCGTGCGCGGGTGCTAAAAAGAGCAGCATCGGCATGCTTAGCACGTCGTTTGGTAGAAATCCACGTGCGCGTTCTGCCAAAAGCACCATTTGCATGCACATCTTGTGGTTTTGCAGAAAACTTCATCCGCGTCTACCAAAAGATGCATGTGCATGCTTAAAACGCGTTTTCGCACAAATCCGTGCGCGGGTGCTAAAAAGAGCAGCATCGGCAAGCTTAGCACGTCGTTTGGTAGAAATCCACGTGCGCGTTCTGCAAAAAGCACCATTTGCATGCACATCTTGTGGTTTTGCAGAAAACTTCATCCGCGTCTACCAAAAGATGCATGTGCATGCTTAAAACGCGTTTTCGCACAAATGCGTGCGCGGGTGCTAAAAAGAGCAGCATCGGCATGCTTAGCACGTCGTTTGGTAGAAATCCACGTGCGCGTTCTGCAAAAAGCACCATTTGCATGCACATCTTGTGGTTTTGCAGAAAACTTCATCCGCGTCTACCAAAAGATGCATGTGCATGCTTAAAACGCGTTTTCGCACAAACGCGTGCGCGGGTGCTAAAAAGAGCAGCATCGGCATGCTTAGCACGTCGTTTGGTAGAAATCCACGTGCGCGTTCTGCCAAAAGCACCATTTGCATGCACATCTTGTGGTTTTGCAGAAAACTTCATCCGCGTCTACCAAAAGATGCATGTGCATGCTTAAAACGCGTTTTCGCACAAATGCGTGTGCGGGTGCTAAAAAGAGCAGCATCGGCATGCTTAGCACGTCGTTTGGTAGAAATCCACGAGCGCGTTCTGCAAAAAGCACCATTTGCATGCACATCTTGTGGTTTTGCAGAAAACTTCATCCGCGTCTACCAAAAGATGCATGTGCATGCTTAAAACGCGTTTTCGCACAAATGCGTGCGCGGGTGCTAAAAAGAGCAGCATCGGCATGCTTAGCACGTCGTTTGGTAGAAATCCACGTGCGCGTTCTGCCAAAAGCACCATTTGCATGCACATGTTGTGGTTTTGCAGAAAACTTCATCCGCGTCTACCAAAAGATGCATGTGCATGCTTAAAACGCGTTTTCGCACAAATCCGTGCGCGGGTGCTAAAAAGAGCAGCATCGGCATGCTTAGCACGTCGTTTGGTAGAAATCCACGTGCGCGTTCTGCAAAAAGCACCATTTGCATGCACATCTTGTGGTTTTGCAGAAAACTTCATCCGCGTCTACCAAAAGATGCATGTGCATGCTTAAAACGCGTTTTCGCACAAATCCGTGCGCGGGTGCTAAAAAGAGCAGCATCGGCATGCTTAGCACGTCGTTTGGTAGAAATCCACGTGCGCGTTCTGCAAAAAGCACCATTTGCATGCACATCTTGTGGTTTTGCAGAAAACCATCCGCGTCTACCAAAAGATGCATGTGCATGCTTAAAACGCGTTTTCGCACAAATGCGTGCGCGGGTGCTAAAAAGAGCAGCATCGGCATGCTTAGCACGTCGTTTGATAGACATCCACGTGCGCGTTCTGCCAAAAGCACCATTTGCATGCACATCTTGTGGTTTTGCAGAAAACTTCATCCGCGTCTACCAAGAGATGCATGTGCATGCTTAAAACGCGTTTTCGCACAAATGCGTGCGCGGGTGCTAAAAAGAGCAGCATTGGCATGCTTAGCACGTCGTTTGGTAGAAATCCACGTGCGCGTTCTGCCAAAGGCATCATTTGCATGCACATCTTGTGGTTTTGCAGAAAACTTCATCCGCGTCTACCAAAAGATGCATGTGCATGCTTAAAACGCGTTTTCGCACAAATCCGTGCGCGGGTGCTAAAAAGAGCAGCATCGGCATGCTTAGCACGTCGTTTGGTAGCAATCCACGTGCGCGTTCTGCAAAAAGCACCATTTGCATGCACATCTTGTGGTTTTGCAGAAAACTTCATCCGCGTCTACCAAAAGATGCATGTGCATGCTTAAAACGCGTTTTCGCACAAATGCGTGCGCGGGTGCTAAAAAGAGCAGCATCGGCATGCTTAGCACGTCGTTTGGTAGAAATCCACGAGCGCGTTCTGCAAAAAGCACCATTTGCATGCACATCTTGTAGTTTTGCAGAAAACTTCATCCGCGTCTACCAAAAGATGCATGTGCATGCTTAAAACGCGTTTTCGCACAAATGCGTGCGCGGGTGCTAAAAAGAGCAGCATCGGCATGCTTAGCACGTCGTTTGGTAGAAATCCACGAGCGCGTTCTGCAAAAAGCACCATTTGCATGCACATCTTGTGGTTTTGCAGAAAACTTCATCCGCGTCTACCAAAAGATGCATGTGCATGCTTAAAACGCGTTTTCGCACAAATCCGTGCGCGGGTGCTAAAAAGAGCAGCATCGGCATGCTTAGCACGTCGTTTGGTAGAAATCCACGTGCGCGTTCTGCAAAAAGCACCATTTGCATGCACATCTTGTGGTTTTGCAGAAAACTTCATCCGCGTCTACCAAAAGATGCATGTGCATGCTTAAAACGCGTTTTCGCACAAATGCGTGCGCGGGTGCTAAAAAGAGCAGCATTGGCATGCTTAGCACGTCGTTTGGTAGAAATCCACGAGCGCGTTCTGCAAAAAGCACCATTTGCATGCACATCTTGTGGTTTTGCAGAAAACTTCATCCGCGTCTACCAAAAGATGCATGTGCATGCTTAAAACGCGTTTTCGCACAAATGCGTGCGCGGGTGCTAAAAAGAGCAGCATCGGCATGCTTAGCACGTCGTTTGATAGACATCCACGTGCGCGTTCTGCCAAAAGCACCATTTGCATGCACATCTTGTGGTTTTGCAGAAAACTTCATCCGCGTCTACCAAAAGATGCATGTGCATGCTTAAAACGCGTTTTCGCACAAATGCGTGCGCGGGTGCTAAAAAGAGCAGCATTGGCATGCTTAGCACGTCGTTTGGTAGAAATCCACGTGCGCGTTCTGCCAAAAGCATCATTTGCATGCCATCTTGTGGTTTTGCAGAAAACTTCATCCGCGTCTACCAAAAGATGCATGTGCATGCTTAAAACGCGTTTTCGCACAAATCCGTGCGCGGGTGCTAAAAAGAGCAGCATCGGCATGCTTAGCACGTCGTTTATTAGAAATCCACGTGCGCGTTCTGCAAAAAGCACCATTTGCATGCACATCTTGTGGTTTTGCAGAAAACTTCATCCGCGTCTACCAAAAGATGCATGTGCATGCTTAAACGCGTTTTCGCACAAATGCGTGCGCGGATGCTAAAAAGAGCAGCATCGGCATGCTTAGCACGTCGTTTGGTAGAAATCCACGTGCGCGTTCTGCAAAAAGCACCATTTGCATGCACATCTTGTGGTTTTGCAGAAAACTTCATCCGCGTCTACCAAAAGATGCATGTGCATGCTAAAAACGCGTTTTCGCACAAATGCGTGCGCGGGTGCTAAAAAGAGCAGCATTGGCATGCTTAGCACGTCGTTTGGTCGAAATCCACGTGCGCGTTCTGCCAAAAGCACCATTTGCATGCACATCTTGTGGTTTTGCAGAAAACTTCATCCGCGTCTACCAAAAGATGCATGTGCATGCTTAAAACGCGTTTTCGCACAAATGCGTGCGCGGGTGCTAAAAAGAGCAGCATTGGCATGCTTGGCACGTCGTTTGGTAGAAATCCACGTGCGCGTTCTGCAAAAAGCACCATTTGCATGCACATCTTGTGGTTTTGCAGAAAACTTCATCCGCGTATACCAAAAGATGCATGTGCATGCTTAAAACGCGTTTTCGCACAAATGCGTGCGCGGGTGCTAAAAAGAGCAGCATCGGCATGCTTAGCACGTCGTTTGGTAGAAATCCACGAGCGCGTTCTGCAAAAAGCACCATTTGCATGCACATCTTGTGGTTTTGCAGAAAACTTCATCCGCGTCTACCAAAAGATGCATGTGCATGCTTAAACCGCGTTTTCGCACAAATGCGTGCGCGAGTGCTAAAAAGAGCAGCATCGGCATGCTTAGCACGTCGTTTGGTAGAAATCCACGAGCGCGTTCTGCAAAAAGCACCATTTGCATGCACATCTTGTGGTTTTGCAGAAAACTTCATCCGCGTCTACCAAAAGATGCATGTGCATGCTTAAAACGCGTTTTCGCACAAATGCGTGCGCGGGTGCTAAAAAGAGCAGCATCGGCATGCTTAGCACGTCGTTTGATAGACATCCACGTGCGCGTTCTGCCAAAAGCACCATTTGCATGCACATCTTGTGGTTTTGCAGAAAACTTCATCCGCGTCTACCAAAAGATGCATGTGCATGCTTAAAACGCGTTTTCGCACAAATGCGTGCGCGGGTGCTAAAAAGAGCAGCATTGGCATGCTTAGCACGTCGTTTGGTAGAAATCCACGTGCGCGTTCTGCCAAAAGCATCATTTGCATGCACATCTTGTGGTTTTGCAGAAAACTTCATCCGCGTCTACCAAAAGATGCATGTGCATGCTTAAAACGCGTTTTCGCACAAATCCGTGCGCGGGTGCTAAAAAGAGCAGCATCGGCATGCTTAGCACGTCGTTTGGTAGCAATCCACGTGCGCGTTCTGCAAAAAGCACCATTTGCATGCACATCTTGTGGTTTTGCAGAAAACTTCATCCGCGTCTACCAAAAGATGCATGTGCATGCTTAAAACGCGTTTTCGCACAAATGCGTGCGCGGGTGCTAAAAAGAGCAGCATCGGCATGCTTAGCACGTCGTTTGGTAGAAATCCACGAGCGCGTTCTGCAAAAAGCACCATTTGCATGCACATCTTGTAGTTTTGCAGAAAACTTCATCCGCGTCTACCAAAAGATGCATGTGCATGCTTAAAACTCGTTTTCGCACAAATGCGTGCGCGGGTGCTAAAAAGAGCAGCATCGGCATGCTTAGCACGTCGTTTGGTAGAAATCCACGAGCGCGTTCTGCAAAAAGCACCATTTGCATGCACATCTTGTGGTTTTGCAGAAAACTTCATCCGCGTCTACCAAAAGATGCATGTGCATGCTTAAAACGCGTTTTCGCACAAATCCGTGCGCGGGTGCTAAAAAGAGCAGCATCGGCATGCTTAGCACGTCGTTTGGTAGAAATCCACGTGCGCGTTCTGCAAAAAGCACCATTTGCATGCACATCTTGTGGTTTTGCAGAAAACTTCATCCGCGTCTACCAAAAGATGCATGTGCATGCTTAAAACGCATTTTCGCACAAATGCGTGCGCGGGTGCTAAAAAGAGCAGCATCGGCATGCTTAGCACGTCGTTTGGTAGAAATCCACGTGCGCGTTCTGCAAAAAGCACCATTTGCATGCACATCTTGTGGTTTTGCAGAAAACTACATCCGCGTCTACCAAAAGATGCATGTGCATGCTTAAAACGCGTTTTCCCACAAATGCGTGCGCGGGTGCTAAAAAGAGCAGCATCGGCATGCTTAGCACGTCGTTTGGTAGAAATCCACGTGCGCGTTCTGCCAAAAGCACCATTTGCATGCACATCTTGTGGTTTTGCAGAAAACTTCATCCGCGTCTACCAAAAGATGCATGTGCATGCTTAAAACGCGTTTTCGCACAAATGCGTGCGCGGGTGCTAAAAAGAGCAGCATCGGCATGCTTAGCACGTCGTTTGGTAGAAATCCACGAGCGCGTTCTGCTAAAAGCACCATTTGCATGCACATCTTGTGGTTTTGCAGAAAACTTCATCCGCGTCTACCAAAAGATGCATGTGCATGCTTAAAACGCGTTTTCGCACAAATGCGTGCGCGGGTGCTAAAAAGAGCAGCATCGGCATGCTTAGCACGTCGTTTGGTAGAAATCCACGTGCGCGTTCTGCAAAAAGCACCATTTGCATGCACATCTTGTGGTTTTGCAGAAAACTACATCCGCGTCTACCAAAAGATGCATGTGCATGCTTAAAACGCGTTTTCCCACAAATGCGTGCGCGGGTGCTAAAAAGAGCAGGATCGGCATGCTTTGCACGTCGTTTGGTAGAAATCCACGTGCGCGTTCTGCCAAAAGCACTATTTGCATGCACATCTTGTGGTTTTGCAGAAAACTTCATCCGCGTCTACCAAAAGATGCATGTGCATGCTTAAAACGCGTTTTCGCACAAATCCGTGCGCGGGTGCTAAAAAGAGCAGCATTGGCATGCTTAGCACGTCGTTTGGTAGAAATCCACGTGCGCGTTCTGCAAAAAGCACCATTTGCATGCACATCTTGTGGTTTTGCAGAAAACTTCATCCGCGTCTACCAAAAGATGCATGTGCATGCTTAAAACGCGTTTTCGCACAAATGCGTGCGCGGGTGCTAAAAAGAGCAGCATCGGCATGCTTAGCACGTCGTTTGGTAGAAATCCACGTGCGCGTTCTGCCAAAAGCACCATTTGCATGCACATCTTGTGGTTTTGCAGAAAACTTCATCCGCGTCTACCAAAAGATGCATGTGCATGCTTAAAACGCGTTTTCGCACAAATGCGTGCGCGGGTGCTAAAAAGAGCAGCATCGGCATGCTTAGCACGTCGTTTGGTAGAAATCCACGAGCGCGTTCTGCTAAAAGCACCATTTGCATGCACATCTTGTGGTTTTGCAGAAAACTTCATCCGCGTCTACCAAAAGATGCATGTGCATGCTTAAAACGCGTTTTCGCACAAATGCGTGCGCGGGTGCTAAAAAGAGCAGCATCGGCATGCTTAGCACGTCGTTTGGTAGAAATCCACGTGCGCGTTCTGCCAAAAGCACCATTTGCATGCACATCTTGTGGTTTTGCAGAAAACTTCATCCGCGTCTACCAAAAGATGCATGTGCATGCTTAAAACGCGTTTTCGCACAAATCCGTGCGCGGGTGCTAAAAAGAGCAGCATCGGCATGCTTAGCACGTCGTTTGGTAGAAATCCACGTGCGCGTTCTGCAAAAAGCACCATTTGCATGCACATCTTGTGGTTTTGCAGAAAACTTCATCCGCGTCTACCAAAAGATGCATGTGCATGCTTAAAACGCGTTTTCGCACAAATGCGTGCGCGGGTGCTAAAAAGAGCAGCATCGGCATGCTTAGCACGTCGTTTGGTAGAAATCCACGTGCGCGTTCTGCAAAAAGCACCATTTGCATGCACATCTTGTGGTTTTGCAGAAAACTTCATCCGCGTCTACCAAAAGATGCATGTGCATGCTTAAAACGCATTTTCGCACAAATGCGTGCGCGGGTGCTAAAAAGAGCAGCATCGGCATGCTTAGCACGTCATTTGGTAGAAATCCACGTGCGCGTTCTGCAAAAAGCACCATTTGCATGCACATCTTGTGGTTTTGCAGAAAACTTCATCCGCGTCTACCAAAAGATGCATGTGCATGCTTAAAACGCGTTTTCGCACAAATGCGTGCGCGGGTGCTAAAAAGAGCAGCATCGGCATGCTTAGCACGTCGTTTGGTAGAAATCCACGTGCGCGTTCTGCAAAAAGCACCATTTGCATGCACATCTTGTGGTTTTGCAGAAAACTTCATCCGCGTCTACCAAAAGATGCATGTGCATGCTTAAAACGCATTTTCGCACAAATGCGTGCGCGGGTGCTAAAAAGAGCAGCATCGGCATGCTTAGCACGTCATTTGGTAGAAATCCACGTGCGCGTTCTGCAAAAAGCACCATTTGCATGCACATCTTGTGGTTTTGCAGAAAACTTCATCCGCGTCTACCAAAAGATGCATGTGCATGCTTAAAACGCGTTTTCCCACAAATGCTTGCGCGGGTGCTAAAAAGAGCAGCATCGGCATGCTTAGCACGTCGTTTGGTAGAAATCCACGTGCGCGTTCTGCCAAAAGCACCATTTGCATACACATCTTGTGGTTTTGCAGAAAACTTCATCCGCGTCTACCAAAAGATGCATGTGCATGCTTCAAACGCGTTTTCGCACAAATCCGTGCGCGGGTGCTAAAAATAGCAGCATCGGCATGCTTAGCACGTCGTTTGGTAGAAATCCACGTGCGCGTTCTGCAAAAAGCACCATTTGCATGCACATCTTATGGTTTTGCAGAAAACTTCATCCGCGTCTACCAAAAGATGCATGTGCATGCTTAAAACGCGTTTTCCGCACAAATGCGTGCGCGGGTGCTAAAAAGAGCAGCATCGGCATGCTTAGCACGTCGTTTGGTAGAAATCCACGTGCGCGTTCTGCAAAAAGCACCATTTGCATGCACATCTTGTGGTTTTGCAGAAAATTTCATCCGCGTCTACCAAAAGATGCATGTCCATGCTTAAAACGCGTTTTCGCACAAATGCGTGCGCGGGTGCTAAAAAGAGCAGCATCGGCATGCTTAGCACGTCGTTTGGTAGAAATCCACGTGCGCGTTCTGCAAAAAGCACCATTTGCATGCACATCTTGTGGTTTTGCAGAAAACTTCATCCGCGTCTACCAAAAGATGCATGTGCATGCTTAAAAACGCGTTCTCGCACAAATGCGTGCGCGGGTGCTAAAAAGAGCAGCATCGGCATGCTTTGCACGTCGTTTGGTAGAAATCCACGTGCGCGTTCTGCCAAAAGCACTATTTGCATGCACATCTTGTGGTTTTGCAGAAAACTTCATCCGCGTCTACCAAAACATGCATGTACATGCTTAAAACGCGTTTTCGTACAAATGCGTGCGCGGGTGCTAAAAAGAGCAGCATCGGCATGCTTAGCACGTCGTTTGCTAGAAATCCACGTGCGCGTTCTGCCAAAAGCACCAGTTGCATGCACATCTTGTGGTTTTGCAGAAAACTTCATCCGCGTCTACCAAAAGATGCATGTGCATGCTTAAAACGCGTTTTCGCACAAATGCGTGCGCGGGTGCTAAAAAGAGCAGCATCGGCATGCTTAGCACGTCGTTTGGTAGAAATCCACGTGCGCGTTCTGCCAAAAGCACCATTTGCATGCACATCTTGTGGTTTTGCAGAAAACTTCATCCGCGTCTACCAAAAGATGCATGTGCATGCTTAAAATGCGTTTTCGCACAAATCCGTGCGCGGGTGCTAAAAAGAGCAGCATCGGCATGCTTAGCACGTCGTTTGGTAGAAATCCACGTGCGCGTTCTGCCAAAAGCACCAGTTGCATGCACATCTTGTGGTTTTGCAGAAAACTTCATCCGCGTCTACCAAAAGATGCATGTGCATGCTTAAAACGCGTTTTCGCACAAATGTGTGCGCGGGTGCTAAAAAGAGCAGCATCGGCATGCTTAGCACGTCGTTTGGTAGAAATCCACGTGCGCGTTCTGCCAAAAGCACCATTTGCATGCACATCTTGTGGTTTTGCAGAAAACTTCATCCGCGTCTACCAAAAGATGCATGTGCATGCTTAAAATGCGTTTTCGCACAAATCCGTGCGCGGGTGCTAAAAAGAGCAGCATCGGCATGCTTAGCACGTCGTTTGGTAGAAATCCACGTGCGCGTTCTGCCAAAAGCACCATTTGCATGCACATCTTGTGGTTTTGCAGAAAACTTCATCCGCGTCTACCAAAAGATGCATGTGCATGCTTAAAACGCGTTTTCGCACAAATGCGTGCGCGGGTGCTAAAAAGAGCAGCATCGCCATACTTAGCACGTCGTTTGGTAGAAATCCACGTGCGCGTTCTGCAAAAAGCACCATTTGCATGCACATCTTGTGGTTTTGCAGAAAACTTCATCCGCGTCTACCAAAATATGCATGTGCATGCTTAAAACGCGTTTTCGCAAAAATGCGTGCGCGGGTGCTAAAAATAGCAGCATCGGCATGCTTAGCACGTCGTTTGGTAGAAATCCACGTGCGCGTTCTGCAAAAAGCACCATTTGCATGCACATCTTGTGGTTTTGCAGAAAACTTCATCCGCGTCTACCAAAAGATGCATGTGCATGCTTAAAACGCGTTTTCGCACAAATGCGTGCGCGGGTGCTAAAAAGAGCAGCATCGGCATGCTTAGCACGTCGTTTGGTAGAAATCCACGTGCGCGTTCTGCCAAAAGCACCAGTTGCATGCACATCTTGTGGTTTTGCAGAAAACTTCATCCGCGTCTACCAAAAGATGCATGTGCATGCTTAAAACGCGTTTTCGCACAAATGCGTGCGCGGGTGCTAAAAAGAGCAGCATCGGCATGCTTAGCACGTCGTTTGGTAGAAATCCACGTGCGCGTTCTGCCAAAAGCACCATTTGCATGCACATCTTGTGGTTTTGCAGAAAACTTCATCCGCGTCTACCAAAAGATGCATGTGCATGCTTAAAATGCGTTTTCGCACAAATCCGTGCGCGGGTGCTAAAAAGAGCAGCATCGGCATGCTTAGCACGTCGTTTGGTAGAAATCCACGTGCGCGTTCTGCCAAAAGCACCATTTGCATGCACATCTTGTGGTTTTGCAGAAAACTTCATCCGCGTCTACCAAAAGATGCATGTGCATGCTTAAAACGCGTTTTCGCACAAATGCGTGCGCGGGTGCTAAAAAGAGCAGCATCGGCATGCTTAGCACGTCGTTTGGTAGAAATCCACGTGCGCGTTCTGCAAAAAGCACCATTTGCATGCACATCTTGTGGTTTTGCAGAAAACTTCATCCGCGTCTACCAAAAGATGCATGTGCATGCTTAAAACGCGTTTTCGCACAAATGCATGCGCGGGTGCTAAAAAGAGCAGCATCGGCATGCTTAGCACGTCGTTTGGTAGAAATCCACGTGCGCGTTCTGCCAAAAGCACCATTTGCATGCACATCTTGTGGTTTTGCAGAAAACTTCATCCGCGTCTACCAAAAGATGCATGTGCATGCTTAAAACGCGTTTTCGCACAAATCCGTGCGCGGGTGCTAAAAAGAGCAGCATCGGCATGCTTAGCACGTCGTTTGGTAGAAATCCACGTGCGCGTTCTGCAAAAAGCACCATTTGCATGCACGTCTTGTGGTTTTGCAGAAAACTTCATCCGCGTCTACCAAAAGATGCATGGGCATGCTTAAAACGCGTTTTCGCACAAATGCGTGCGCGGGTGCTAAAAAGAGCAGCATCGGCATGCTTAGCACGTCGTTTGGTAGAAATCCACGTGCGCGTTCTGCCAAAAGCACCATTTGCATGCACATCTTGTGGTTTTGCAGAAAACTTCATCCGCGTCTACCAAAAGATGCATGTGCATGCTTAAAACGCGTTTTCGCACAAATCCGTGCGCGGGTGCTAAAAAGAGCAGCATCGGCAAGCTTAGCACGTCGTTTGGTAGAAATCCACGTGCGCGTTCTGCAAAAAGCACCATTTGCATGCACATCTTGTGGTTTTGCAGAAAACTTCATCCGCGTCTACCAAAAGATGCATGTGCATGCTTAAAACGCGTTTTCGCACAAATGCGTGCGCGGGTGCTAAAAAGAGCAGCATCGGCATGCTTAGCACGTCGTTTGGTAGAAATCCACGTGCGCGTTCTGCAAAAAGCACCATTTGCATGCACATCTTGTGGTTTTGCAGAAAACTTCATCCGCGTCTACCAAAAGATGCATGTGCATGCTTAAAACGCGTTTTCGCACAAACGCGTGCGCGGGTGCTAAAAAGAGCAGCATCGGCATGCTTAGCACGTCGTTTGGTAGAAATCCACGTGCGCGTTCTGCCAAAAGCACCATTTGCATGCACATCTTGTGGTTTTGCAGAAAACTTCATCCGCGTCTACCAAAAGATGCATGTGCATGCTTAAAACGCGTTTTCGCACACAAATGCGTGTGCGGGTGCTAAAAAGAGCAGCATCGGCATGCTTAGCACGTCGTTTGGTAGAAATCCACGAGCGCGTTCTGCAAAAAGCACCATTTGCATGCACATCTTGTGGTTTTGCAGAAAACTTCATCCGCGTCTACCAAAAGATGCATGTGCATGCTTAAAACGCGTTTTCGCACAAATGCGTGCGCGGGTGCTAAAAAGAGCAGCATCGGCATGCTTAGCACGTCGTTTGGTAGAAATCCACGTGCGCGTTCTGCCAAAAGCACCATTTGCATGCACATGTTGTGGTTTTGCAGAAAACTTCATCCGCGTCTACCAAAAGATGCATGTGCATGCTTAAAACGCGTTTTCGCACAAATCCGTGCGCGGGTGCTAAAAAGAGCAGCATCGGCATGCTTAGCACGTCGTTTGGTAGAAATCCACGTGCGCGTTCTGCAAAAAGCACCATTTGCATGCACATCTTGTGGTTTTGCAGAAAACTTCATCCGCGTCTACCAAAAGATGCATGTGCATGCTTAAAACGCGTTTTCGCACAAATCCGTGCGCGGGTGCTAAAAAGAGCAGCATCGGCATGCTTAGCACGTCGTTTGGTAGAAATCCACGTGCGCGTTCTGCAAAAAGCACCATTTGCATGCACATCTTGTGGTTTTGCAGAAAACCATCCGCGTCTACCAAAAGATGCATGTGCATGCTTAAAACGCGTTTTCGCACAAATGCGTGCGCGGGTGCTAAAAAGAGCAGCATCGGCATGCTTAGCACGTCGTTTGGTAGAAATCCACGTGCGCGTTCTGCCAAAAGCACCATTTGCATGCACATCTTGTGGTTTTGCAGAAAACTTCATCCGCGTCTACCAAAAGATGCATGTGCATGCTTAAAACGCGTTTTCGCACAAATCCGTGCGCGGGTGCTAAAAAGAGCAGCATCGGCATGCTTAGCACGTCGTTTGGTTGAAATCCACGTGCGCGTTCTGCAAAAAGCACCATTTGCATGCACATCTTGTGGTTTTGCAGAAAACTTCATCCGCGTCTAACCAAAAGATGCATGTGCATGCTTAAAACGCGTTTTCGCACAAATGCGTGCGCGGGTGCTAAAAAGAGCAGCATCGGCATGCTTAGCACGTCGTTTGATAGACATCCACGTGCGCGTTCTGCCAAAAGCACCATTTGCATGCACATCTTGTGGTTTTGCAGAAAACTTCATCCGCGTCTACCAAGAGATGCATGTGCATGCTTAAAACGCGTTTTCGCACAAATGCGTGCGCGGGTGCTAAAAAGAGCAGCATTGGCATGCTTAGCACGTCGTTTGGTAGAAATCCACGTGCGCGTTCTGCCAAAGGCATCATTTGCATGCACATCTTGTGGTTTTGCAGAAAACTTCATCCGCGTCTACCAAAAGATGCATGTGCATGCTTAAAACGCGTTTTCGCACAAATGCGTGCGCGGGTGCTAAAAAGAGCAGCATCGGCATGCTTAGCACGTCGTTTGGTAGAAATCCACGAGCGCGTTCTGCAAAAAGCACCATTTGCATGCACATCTTGTGGTTTTGCAGAAAACTTCATCCGCGTCTACCAAAAGATGCATGTGCATGCTTAAAACGCGTTTTCGCACAAATGCGTGCGCGGGTGCTAAAAAGAGCAGCATCGGCATGCTTAGCACGTCGTTTGGTAGAAATCCACGTGCGCGTTCTGCAAAAAGCACCATTTGCATGCACATCTTGTGGTTTTGCAGAAAACTTCATCCGCGTCTACCAAAAGATGCATGTGCATGCTTAAAACGCGTTTTCGCACAAATGCGTGCGCGGGTGCTAAAAAGAGCAGCATTGGCATGCTTAGCACGTCGTTTGGTAGAAATCCACGAGCGCGTTCTGCAAAAAGCACCATTTGCATGCACATCTTGTGGTTTTGCAGAAAACTTCATCCGCGTCTACCAAAAGATGCATGTGCATGCTTAAAACGCGTTTTCGCACAAATGCGTGCGCGGGTGCTAAAAAGAGCAGCATCGGCATGCTTAGCACGTCGTTTGATAGACATCCACGTGCGCGTTCTGCCAAAAGCACCATTTGCATGCACATCTTGTGGTTTTGCAGAAAACTTCATCCGCGTCTACCAAAAGATGCATGTGCATGCTTAAAACGCGTTTTCGCACAAATGCGTGCGCGGGTGCTAAAAAGAGCAGCATTGGCATGCTTAGCACGTCGTTTGGTAGAAATCCACGTGCGCGTTCTGCCAAAAGCATCATTTGCATGCCATCTTGTGGTTTTGCAGAAAACTTCATCCGCGTCTACCAAAAGATGCATGTGCATGCTTAAAACGCGTTTTCGCACAAATCCGTGCGCGGGTGCTAAAAAGAGCAGCATCGGCATGCTTAGCACGTCGTTTATTAGAAATCCACGTGCGCGTTCTGCAAAAAGCACCATTTGCATGCACATCTTGTGGTTTGCAGAAAACTTCATCCGCGTCTACCAAAAGATGCATATGCATGCTTAAACGCGTTTTCGCACAAATGCGTGCGCGGATGCTAAAAAGAGCAGCATCGGCATGCTTAGCACGTCGTTTGATAGACATCCACGTGCGCGTTCTGCCAAAAGCACCATTTGCATGCACATCTTGTGGTTTTGCAGAAAACTTCATCCGCGTCTACCAAAAGATGCATGTGCATGCTTAAAACGCGTTTTCGCACAAATCCGTGCGCGGGTGCTAAAAAGAGCAGCATCGGCATGCTTAGCACGTCGTTTGGTAGAAATCCACGTGCGCGTTCTGCAAAAAGCACCATTTGCATGCACATCTTGTGGTTTTGCAGAAAACTTCATCCGCGTCTACCAAAAGATGCATGTGCATGCTAAAAACGCGTTTTCGCACAAATGCGTGCGCGGGTGCTAAAAAGAGCAGCATTGGCATGCTTAGCACGTCGTTTGGTCGAAATCCACGTGCGCGTTCTGCCAAAAGCACCATTTGCATGCACATCTTGTGGTTTTGCAGAAAACTTCATCCGCGTCTACCAAAAGATGCATGTGCATGCTTAAAACGCGTTTTCGCACAAATGCGTGCGCGGGTGCTAAAAAGAGCAGCATTGGCATGCTTAGCACGTCGTTTGGTAGAAATCCACGTGCGCGTTCTGCAAAAAGCACCATTTGCATGCACATCTTGTGGTTTTGCAGAAAACTTCATCCGCGTATACCAAAAGATGCATGTGCATGCTTAAAACGCGTTTTCGCACAAATGCGTGCGCGGGTGCTAAAAAGAGCAGCATCGGCATGCTTAGCACGTCGTTTGGTAGAAATCCACGAGCGCGTTCTGCAAAAAGCACCATTTGCATGCACATCTTGTGGTTTTGCAGAAAACTTCATCCGCGTCTACCAAAAGATGCATGTGCATGCTTAAACCGCGTTTTCGCACAAATGCGTGCGCGAGTGCTAAAAAGAGCAGCATCGGCATGCTTAGCACGTCGTTTGGTAGAAATCCACGAGCGCGTTCTGCAAAAAGCACCATTTGCATGCACATCTTGTGGTTTTGCAGAAAACTTCATCCGCGTCTACCAAAAGATGCATGTGCATGCTTAAAACGCGTTTTCGCACAAATGCGTGCGCGGGTGCTAAAAAGAGCAGCATCGGCATGCTTAGCACGTCGTTTGATAGACATCCACGTGCGCGTTCTGCCAAAAGCACCATTTGCATGCACATCTTGTGGTTTTGCAGAAAACTTCATCCGCGTCTACCAAAAGATGCATGTGCATGCTTAAAACGCGTTTTCGCACAAATGCGTGCGCGGGTGCTAAAAAGAGCAGCATTGGCATGCTTAGCACGTCGTTTGGTAGAAATCCACGTGCGCGTTCTGCCAAAAGCATCATTTGCATGCACATCTTGTGGTTTTGCAGAAAACTTCATCCGCGTCTACCAAAAGATGCATGTGCATGCTTAAAACGCGTTTTCGCACAAATCCGTGCGCGGGTGCTAAAAAGAGCAGCATCGGCATGCTTAGCACGTCGTTTGGTAGCAATCCACGTGCGCGTTCTGCAAAAAGCACCATTTGCATGCACATCTTGTGGTTTTGCAAAAAACTTCATCCGCGTCTACCAAAAGATGCATGTGCATGCTTAAAACGCGTTTTCGCACAAATGCGTGCGCGGGTGCTAAAAAGAGCAGCATCGGCATGCTTAGCACGTCGTTTGGTAGAAATCCACGAGCGCGTTCTGCAAAAAGCACCATTTGCATGCACATCTTGTAGTTTTGCAGAAAACTTCATCCGCGTCTACCAAAAGATGCATGTGCATGCTTAAAACTCGTTTTCGCACAAATGCGTGCGCGGGTGCTAAAAAGAGCAGCATCGGCATGCTTAGCACGTCGTTTGGTAGAAATCCACGAGCGCGTTCTGCAAAAAGCACCATTTGCATGCACATCTTGTGGTTTTGCAGAAAACTTCATCCGCGTCTACCAAAAGATGCATGTGCATGCTTAAAACGCGTTTTCGCACAAATCCGTGCGCGGGTGCTAAAAAGAGCAGCATCGGCATGCTTAGCACGTCGTTTGGTAGAAATCCACGTGCGCGTTCTGCAAAAAGCACCATTTGCATGCACATCTTGTGGTTTTGCAGAAAACTTCATCCGCGTCTACCAAAAGATGCATGTGCATGCTTAAAACGCGTTTTCGCACAAATGCGTGCGCGGGTGCTAAAAAGAGCAGCATTGGCATGCTTAGCACGTCGTTTGGTAGAAATCCACGTGCGCGTTCTGCCAAAAGCACCATTTGCATGCACATCTTGTGGTTTTGCAGAAAACTTCATCCGCGTCTACCAAAAGATACATGTGCATGCTTAAAACGCGTTTTCGCACAAATCCGTGCGCGGGTGCTAAAAAGAGCAGCATCGGCATGCTTAGCACGTCGTTTGGTAGAAATCCACGTGCGCGTTCTGCAAAAAGCACCATTTGCATGCACATCTTGTGGTTTTGCAGAAAACTTCATCCGCGTCTACCAAAAGATGCATGTGCATGCTTAAAACGCGTTTTCGCACAAATGCGTGCACGGGTGCTAAAAAGAGCAGCATCGGCATGCTTAGCACGTCGTTGGTAGAAATCCACGAGCGCGTTCTGCAAAAAGCACCATTTGCATGCACATCTTGTGGTTTTGCAGAAAACTTCATCCGCGTCTACCAAAAGATGCATGTGCATGCTTAAAACGCGTTTTCGCACAAATGCGTGCGCGGGTGCTAAAAAGAGCAGCATCGGCATGCTTAACACGTCGTTTGGTAGAAATCCACGTGCGCGTTCTGCCAAAAGCACCATTTGCATGCACATCTTGTGGTTTTGCAGAAAACTTCATCCGCGTCTACCAAAAGATGCATGTGCATGCTTAAAACGCGTTTTCGCACAAATGCGTGCGCGGGTGCTAAAAAGAGCAGCATCGGCATGCTTAACACGTCGTTTGGTAGAAATCCACGTGCGCGTTCTGCCAAAAGCACCATTTGCATGCACATCTTGTGGTTTTGCAGAAAACTTCATCCGCGTCTACCAAAAGATGCATGTGCATGCTTAAAACGCGTTTTCGCACAAATCCGTGCGCGGGTGATAAAAAGAGCAGCATTGGCATGCTTAGCACGTCGTTTGGTAGAAATCCACGTGCGCGTTCTGCCAAAAGCACCATTTGCATGCACATCTTGTGGTTTTGCAGAAAACTTCATCCGCGTCTACCAAAAGATGCATGTGCATGCTTAAAACGCGTTTTCGCACAAATCCGTGCGCGGGTGCTAAAAAGAGCAGCATCGGCAAGCTTAGCACGTCGTTTGGTAGAAATCCACGTGCGCGTTCTGCAAAAAGCACCATTTGCATGCACATCTTGTGGTTTTGCAGAAAACTTCATCCGCGTCTACCAAAAGATGCATGTGCATGCTTAAAACGCGTTTTCGCACAAATGCGTGCGCGGGTGCTAAAAAGAGCAGCATCGGCATGCTTAGCACGTCGTTTGGTAGAAATCCACGTGCGCGTTCTGCAAAAAGCACCATTTGCATGCACATCTTGTGGTTTTGCAGAAAACTTCATCCGCGTCTACCAAAATATGCATGTGCATGCTTAAAACGCGTTTTCGCACAAATGCGTGCGCGGGTGCTAAAAATAGCAGCATCGGCATGCTTAGCACGTCGTTTGGTAGAAATCCACGTGCGCGTTCTGCAAAAAGCACCATTTGCATGCACATCTTGTAGTTTTGCAGAAAACTTCATCCGCGTCTTTTAAAAGATGCATGTGCATGCTTAAAACGCGTTTTCGCACAAATCCGTGCGCGGGTGCTAAAAAGAGCAGCATCGGCATGCTTAGCACGTCGTTTGGTAGAAATCCACGTGCGCGTTCTGCAAAAAGCACCATTTGCATGCACGTCTTGTGGTTTTGCAGAAAACTTCATCCGCGTCTACCAAAAGATGCATGTGCATGCTTAAAACGCGTTTTCGCACAAATCCGTGCGCGGGTGATAAAAAGAGCAGCATCGGCATGCTTAGCACGTCGTTTGGTAGAAATCCACGTGCGCGTTCTGCAAAAAGCACCATTTGCATGCACATCTTTTGGTTTTGCAGAAAACTTCATCCGCGTCTACCAAAAAATGCATGTGCATGCTTAAAACGCATTTTCGCACAAATGCGTGCGCGGGTGCTAAAAAGAGCAGCATCGGCATGCTTAGCACGTCGTTTGGTAGAAATCCACGTGCGCGTTCTGCAAAAAGCACAATTTGCATGCACATCTTGTGGTTTTGCAGAAAACTTCATCCGCGTCTACCAAAAGATGCATATGCATGCTTAAAACGCGTTTTCCCACAAATGCGTGCGCGGGTGCTAAAAAGAGCAGCATCGGCATGCTTAGCACGTCGTTTGGTAGAAATCCACGTGCGCGTTCTGCCAAAAGCACCATTTGCATGCACATCTTGTGGTTTTGCAGAAAACTTCATCCGCGTCTACCAAAAGATGCATGTGCATGCTTCAAACGCGTTTTCGCACAAATCCGTGCGCGGGTGCTAAAAATAGCAGCATCGGCATGCTTAGCACGTCGTTTGGTAGAAATCCACGTGCGCGTTCTGCAAAAAGCACCATTTGCATGCACATCTTGTGGTTTTGCAGAAAACTTCATCCGCGTCTACCAAAAGATGCATGTGCATGCTTAAAACGCGTTTTCGCACAAATGCGTGCGCGGGTGCTAAAAAGAGCAGCATCGGCATGCTTAGCACGTCGTTTGGTAGAAATCCACGTGCGCGTTCTGCAAAAAGCACCATTTGCATGCACATCTTGTGGTTTTGCAGAAAACTTCATCCGCGTCTACCAAAAGATGCATGTCCATGCTTAAAACGCGTTTTCGCACAAATGCGTGCGCGGGTGCTAAAAAGAGCAGCATCGGCATGCTTAGCACGTCGTTTGGTAGAAATCCACGTGCGCGTTCTGCAAAAAGCACCATTTGCATGCACATCTTGTGGTTTTGCAGAAAACTTCATCCGCGTCTACCAAAAGATGCATGTGCATGCTTAAAACGCGTTTTCGCACAAATCCGTGCGCGGGTGCTAAAAAGAGCAGCATCGGCATGCTTAGCACGTCGTTTGGTAGAAATCCACGTGGCGTTCTGCAAAAAGCACCATTTGCATGCACATCTTGTGGTTTTGCAGAAAACTTCATCCGCGTCTACCAAAAGATGCATGTGCATGCTTAAAACGCGTTTTCGCACAAATGCGTGCGCGGGTGCTAAAAAGAGCAGCATCGGCATGCTTAGCACGTCGTTTGGTAGAAATCCACGTGCGCGTTCTGCAAAAAGCACCATTTGCATGCACATCTTGTGGTTTTGCAGAAAACTTCATCCGCGTCTACCAAGATGCATGTGCATGCTTAAAACGCGTTTTCGCACAAATGCGTGCGCGGGTGCTAAAAATAGCAGCATCGGCATGCTTAGCACGTCGTTTGGTAGAAATCCACGTGCGCGTTCTGCAAAAAGCACCATTTGCATGCACATCTTGTGGTTTTGCAGAAAACTTCATCCGCGTCTACCAAAAGATGCATGTGCATGCTTAAAACGCGTTTTCGCACAAATGCGTGCGCGGGTGCTAAAAAGAGCAGCATCGGCATGCTTAGCACGTCGTTTGGTAGAAATCCATGTGCGCGTTCTGCAAAAAGCACCATTTGCATGCACATCTTGTGGTTTTGCAGAAAACTTCATCCGCGTCTACCAAAAGATGCATGTGCATGCTTAAAACGCGTTTTCGCACAAATCCGTGCGCGGGTGCTAAAAAGAGCAGCATCGGCATGCTAAGCACGTCGTTTGGTAGAAATCCACGTGCGCGTTCTGCAAAAAGCACCATTTGCATGCACATCTTGTGGTTTTGCAGAAAACTTCATCCGCGTCTACCAAAAGATGCATGTGCATGCTTAAAACGCGTTTTCGCACAAATGCGTGCGCGAGTGCTAAAAAGAGCAGCATCGGCATGCTTAGCACGTCGTTTGGTAGAAATCCACGAGCGCGTTCTGCAAAAAGCACCATTTGCATGCACATATTGTGGTTTTGCAGAAAACTTCATCCGCGTCTACCAAAAGATGCATGTGCATGCTTAAAACGCGTTTTCGCACAAATGCGTGCGCGGGTGCTAAAAAGAGCAGCATCGGCATGCTTTGCACGTCGTTTGGTAGAAATCCACGAGCGCGTTCTGCAAAAAGCACCATTTGCATGCACATCTTGTGGTTTTGCAGAAAACTTCATCCGCGTCTACCAAAAGATGCATGTGCATGCTTAAAACGCGTTTTCGCACAAATGCGTGCGCGGGTGCTAAAAAGAGCAGCATCGGCATGCTTAGCACGTCGTTTGATGGACATCCACGTGCGCGTTCTGCCAAAAGCACCATTTGCATGCACATCTTGTGGTTTTGCAGAAAACTTCATCCGCGTCTACCAAAAGGTGCATGTGCATGCTTAAAACGCGTTTTCGCACAAATGCGTGCGCGGGTGCTAAAAAGAGCAGCATCGGCATGCTTAGCACGTCGTTTGGTAGAAATCCACGTGCGCGTTCTGCCAAAAGCACCATTTGCATGCACATGTTGTGGTTTTGCAGAAAACTTCATCCGCGTCTACCAAAAGATGCATGTGCATGCTTAAAACGCGTTTTCGCACAAATCCGTGCGCGGGTGCTAAAAAGAGCAGCATCGGCATGCTTAGCACGTCGTTTGGTAGAAATCCACGTGCGCGTTCTGCAAAAAGCACCATTTGCATGCACATCTTGTGGTTTTGCAGAAAACTTCATCCGCGTCTACCAAAAGATGCATGTGCATGCTTAAAACGCGTTTTCGCACAAATGCGTGCGCGGGTGCTAAAAAGAGCAGCATCGGCATGCTTAGCACGTCGTTTGGTAGAAATCCACGAGCGCGTTCTGCTAAAAGCACCATTTGCATGCACATCTTGTGGTTTTGCAGAAAACTTCATCCGCGTCTACCAAAAGATGCATGTGCATGCTTAAAACGCGTTTTCGCACAAATGCGTGCGCGGGTGCTAAAAAGAGCAGCATCGGCATGCTTAGCACGTCGTTTGGTAGAAATCCACGTGCGCGTTCTGCCAAAAGCACCATTTGCATGCACATCTTGTGGTTTTGCAGAAAACTTCATCTGCGTCTACCAAAAGATGCATGTGCATGCTTAAAACGCGTTCTCGCACAAATCCGTGCGCGGGTGCTAAAAAGAGCAGCATCGGCATGCTTAGCACGTCGTTTGGTAGAAATCCACGTGCGCGTTCTGCAAAAAGCACCATTTGCATGCACATCTTGTGGTTTTGCAGAAAACTTCATCCGCGTCTACCAAAAGATGCATGTGCATGCTTAAAACGCGTTTTCGCACAAATGCGTGCGCGGGTGCTAAAAAGAGCAGCATCGGCATGCTTAGCACGTCGTTTGGTAGAAATCCACGTGCGCGTTCTGCAAAAAGCACCATTTGCATGCACATCTTGTGGTTTTGCAGAAAACTTCATCCGCGTCTACCAAAAGATGCATGTGCATGCTTAAAACGCATTTTCGCACAAATGCGTGCGCGGGTGCTAAAAAGAGCAGCATCGGCATGCTTAGCACGTCGTTTGGTAGAAATCCACGTGCGCGTTCTGCAAAAAGCACCATTTGCATGCACATCTTGTGGTTTTGCAGAAAACTACATCCGCGTCTACCAAAAGATGCATGTGCATGCTTAAAACGCGTTTTCCCACAAATGCGTGCGCGGGTGCTAAAAAGAGCAGCATCGGCATGCTTAGCACGTCGTTTGGTAGAAATCCACGTGCGCGTTCTGCCAAAAGCACCATTTGCATGCACATCTTGTGGTTTTGCAGAAAACTTCATCCGCGTCTACCAAAAGATGCATGTGCATGCTTAAAACGCGTTTTCGCACAAATGCGTGCGCGGGTGCTAAAAAGAGCAGCATTGGCATGCTTAGCACGTCGTTTGGTAGAAATCCACGAGCGCGTTCTGCTAAAAGCACCATTTGCATGCACATCTTGTGGTTTTGCAGAAAACTTCATCCGCGTCTACCAAAAGATCCATGTGCATGCTTAAAACGCGTTTTCGCACAAATGCGTGCGCGGGTGCTAAAAAGAGCAGCATCGGCATGCTTAGCACGTCGTTTGGTAGAAATCCACGTGCGCGTTCTGCCAAAAGCACCATTTGCATGCACATCTTGTGGTTTTGCAGAAAACTTCATCCGCGTCTACCAAAAGATGCATGTGCATGCTTAAAACGCGTTTTCGCACAAATCCGTGCGCGGGTGCTAAAAAGAGCAGCATCGGCATGCTTAGCACGTCGTTTGGTAGAAATCCACGTGCGCGTTCTGCAAAAAGAACCATTTGCATGCACATCTTGTGGTTTTGCAGAAAACTTCATCCGCGTCTACCAAAAGATGCATGTGCATGCTTAAAACGCGTTTTCGCACAAATGCGTGCGCGGGTGCTAAAAAGAGCAGCATCGGCATGCTTAGCACGTCGTTTGGTAGAAATCCACGTGCGCGTTCTGCAAAAAGCACCATTTGCATGCACATCTTTTGGTTTTGCAGAAAACTTCATCCGCGTCTACCAAAAGATGCATGTGCATGCTTAAAACGCGTTTTCGCACAAATCCGTGCGCGGGTGCTAAAAAGAGCAGCATCGGCATGCTTAGCACGTCGTTTGGTAGAAATCCACGTGCGCGTTCTGCAAAAAGCACCATTTGCATGCACATCTTGTGGTTTTGCAGAAAACTTCATCCGCGTCTACCAAAAGATGCATGTGCATGCTTAAAACGCGTTTTCGCACAAATGCGTGCGCGGGTGCTAAAAAGAGCAGCATCGGCATGCTTAGCACGTCGTTTGGTAGAAATCCACGTGCGCGTTCTGCAAAAAGCACCATTTGCATGCACATCTTGTGGTTTTGCAGAAAACTTCATCCGCGTCTACCAAAAGATGCATGTGCATGCTTAAAACGCATTTTCGCACAAATGCGTGCGCGGGTGCTAAAAAGAGCAGCATCGGCATGCTTAGCACGTCGTTTGGTAGAAATCCACGTGCGCGTTCTGCCAAAAGCACCATTTGCATGCACATCTTGTGGTTTTGCAGAAAACTTCATCCGCGTCTACCAAAAGATGCATGTGCATGCTTAAAACGCGTTTTCGCACAAATGCGTGCGCGGGTGCTAAAAAGAGCAGCATCGGCATGCTTAGCACGTCGTTTGGTAGAAATCCACGAGCGCGTTCTGCTAAAAGCACCATTTGCATGCACATCTTGTGGTTTTGCAGAAAACTTCATCCGCGTCTACCAAAAGATCCATGTGCATGCTTAAAACGCGTTTTCGCACAAATGCGTGCGCGGGTGCTAAAAAGAGCAGCATCGGCATGCTTAGCACGTCGTTTGGTAGAAATCCACGTGCGCGTTCTGCCAAAAGCACCATTTGCATGCACATCTTGTGGTTTTGCAGAAAACTTCATCCGCGTCTACCAAAAGATGCATGTGCATGCTTAAAACGCGTTTTCGCACAAATCCGTGCGCGGGTGCTAAAAAGAGCAGCATCGGCATGCTTAGCACGTCGTTTGGTAGAAATCCACGTGCGCGTTCTGCAAAAAGCACCATTTGCATGCACATCTTGTGGTTTTGCAGAAAACTTCATCCGCGTCTACCAAAAGATGCATGTGCATGCTTAAAACGCGTTTTCGCACAAATGCGTGCGCGGGTGCTAAAAAGAGCAGCATCGGCATGCTTAGCACGTCGTTTGGTAGAAATCCCCGTGCGCGTTCTGCAAAAAGCACCATTTGCATGCACATCTTGTGGTTTTGCAGAAAACTTCATCCGCGTCTACCAAAAGATGCATGTGCATGCTAAAAACGCATTTTCGCACAAATGCGTGCGCGGGTGCTAAAAAGAGCAGCATCGGCATGCTTAGCACGTCGTTTGGTAGAAATCCACGTGCGCGTTCTGCAAAAAGCACAATTTGCATGCACATCTTGTGGTTTTGCAGAAAACTTCATCCGCGTCTACCAAAAGATGCATGTGCATGCTTAAAACGCGTTTTCCCACAAATGCGTGCGCGGGTGCTAAAAAGAGCAGCATCGGCATGCTTAGCACGTCGTTTGGTAGAAATCCACGTGCGCGTTCTGCCAAAAGCACCATTTGCATGCACATCTTGTGGTTTTGCAGAAAACTTCATCCGCGTCTACCAAAAGATGCATGTGCATGCTTCAAACGCGTTTTCGCACAAATCCGTGCGCGGGTGCTAAAAATAGCAGCATCGGCATGCTTAGCACGTCGTTTGGTAGAAATCCACGTGCGCGTTCTGCAAAAAGCACCATTTGCATGCACATCTTGTGGTTTTGCAGAAAACTTCATCCGCGTCTACCAAAAGATGCATGTGCATGCTTAAAACGCGTTTTCGCACAAATGCGTGCGCGGGTGCTAAAAAGAGCAGCATCGGCATGCTTAGCACGTCGTTTGGTAGAAATCCACGTGCGCGTTCTGCAAAAAGCACCATTTGCATGCACATCTTGTGGTTTTGCAGAAAACTTCATCCGCGTCTACCAAAAGATGCATGTCCATGCTTAAAACGCGTTTTCGCACAAATGCGTGCGCGGGTGCTAAAAAGAGCAGCATCGGCATGCTTAGCACGTCGTTTGGTAGAAATCCACGTGCGCGTTCTGCAAAAAGCACCATTTGCATGCACATCTTGTGGTTTTGCAGAAAACTTCATCCGCGTCTACCAAAAGATGCATGTGCATGCTTAAAACGCGTTTTCGCACAAATGCGTGCGCGGGTGCTAAAAAGAGCAGCATCGGCATGCTTAGCACGTCGTTTGGTAGAAATCCACGTGCGCGTTCTGCAAAAAGCACCATTTGCATGCACATCTTGTGGTTTTGCAGAAAACTTCATCCGCGTCTACCAAAAGATGCATGTGCATGCTTAAAACGCATTTTCGCACAAATGCGTGCGCGGGTGCTAAAAAGAGCAGCATCGGCATGCTTAGCACGTCGTTTGGTAGAAATCCACGTGCGCGTTCTGCAAAAAGCACCATTTGCATGCACATCTTGTGGTTTTGCAGAAAACTACATCCGCGTCTACCAAAAGATGCATGTGCATGCTTAAAACGCGTTTTCCCACAAATGCGTGCGCGGGTGCTAAAAAGAGCAGCATCGGCATGCTTTGCACGTCGTTTGGTAGAAATCCACGTGCGCGTTCTGCCAAAAGCACTATTTGCATGCACATCTTGTGGTTTTGCAGAAAACTTCATCCGCGTCTACCAAAAGATGCATGTGCATGCTTAAAACGCGTTTTCGCACAAATGCGTGCGCGGGTGCTAAAAAGAGCAGCATCGGCATGCTTAGCACGTCGTTTGGTAGAAATCCACGTGCGCGTTCTGCCAAAAGCACCATTTGGATGCACATCTTGTGGTTTTGCAGAAAACTTCATCCGCGTCTACCAAAAGATGCATGTGCATGCTTAAAACGCGTTTTCGCACAAATCCGTGCGCGGGTGCTAAAAAGAGCAGCATCGGCATGCTTAGCACGTCGTTTGGTAGAAATCCACGTGCGCGTTCTGCAAAAAGCACCATTTGCATGCACATCTTGTGGTTTTGCAGAAAACTTCATCCGCGTCTACCAAAAGATGCATGTGCATGCTTAAAACGCGTTTTCGCACAAATGCGTGCGCGGGTGCTAAAAAGAGCAGCATCGGCATGCTTAGCACGTCGTTTGGTAGAAATCCACGTGCGCGTTCTGCAAAAAGCACCATTTGCATGCACATCTTGTGGTTTTGCAGAAAACTTCATCCGCGTCTACCAAAAGATGCATGTGCATGCTTAAAACGCATTTTCGCACAAATGCGTGCGCGGGTGCTAAAAAGAGCAGCATCGGCATGCTTAGCACGTCGTTTGGTAGAAATCCACGTGCACGTTCTGCAAAAAGCACCATTTGCATGCACATCTTGTGGTTTTGCAGAAAACTACATCCGCGTCTACCAAAAGATGCATGTGCATGCTTAAAACGCGTTTTCCCACAAATGCGTGCGCGGGTGCTAAAAAGAGCAGCATCGGCATGCTTAGCACGTCGTTTGGTAGAAATCCACGCGCGCGTTCTGCCAAAAGCACCATTTGCATGCACATCTTGTGGTTTTGCAGAAAACTTCATCCGCGTCTACCAAAAGATGCATGTGCATGCTTAAAACGCGTTTTCGCACAAATGCGTGCGCGGGTGCTAAAAAGAGCAGCATCGGCATGCTTAGCACGTCGTTTGGTAGAAATCCACGAGCGCGTTCTGCTAAAAGCACCATTTGCATGCACATCTTGTGGTTTTGCAGAAAACTTCATCCGCGTCTACCAAAAGATGCATGTGCATGCTTAAAACGCGTTTTCGCACAAATGCGTGCGCGGGTGCTAAAAAGAGCAGCATCGGCATGCTTAGCACGTCGTTTGGTAGAAATCCACGTGCGCGTTCTGCAAAAAGCACCATTTGCATGCACATCTTGTGGTTTTGCAGAAAACTACATCCGCGTCTACCAAAAGATGCATGTGCATGCTTAAAACGCGTTTTCCCACAAATGCGTGCGCGGGTGCTAAAAAGAGCAGGATCGGCATGCTTTGCACGTCGTTTGGTAGAAATCCACGTGCGCGTTCTGCCAAAAGCACTATTTGCATGCACATCTTGTGGTTTTGCAGAAAACTTCATCCGCGTCTACCAAAAGATGCATGTGCATGCTTAAAACGCGTTTTCGCACAAATGCGTGCGCGGGTGCTAAAAAGAGCAGCATCGGCATGCTTAGCACGTCGTTTGGTAGAAATCCACGTGCGCGTTCTGCCAAAAGCACCATTTGCATGCACATCTTGTGGTTTTGCAGAAAACTTCATCCGCGTCTACCAAAAGATGCATGTGCATGCTTAAAACGCGTTTTCGCACAAATCCGTGCGCGGGTGCTAAAAAGAGCAGCATCGGCATGCTTAGCACGTCGTTTGGTAGAAATCCACGTGCGCGTTCTGCAAAAAGCACCATTTGCATGCACATCTTGTGGTTTTGCAGAAAACTTCATCCGCGTCTACCAAAAGATGCATGTGCATGCTTAAAACGCGTTTTCGCACAAATGCGTGCGCGGGTGCTAAAAAGAGCAGCATCGGCATGCTTAGCACGTCGTTTGGTAGAAATCCACGTGCGCGTTCTGCAAAAAGCACCATTTGCATGCACATCTTGTGGTTTTGCAGAAAACTTCATCCGCGTCTACCAAAAGATGCATGTGCATGCTTAAAACGCATTTTCGCACAAATGCGTGCGCGGGTGCTAAAAAGAGCAGCATCGGCATGCTTAGCACGTCGTTTGGTAGAAATCCACGTGCGCGTTCTGCAAAAAGCACCATTTGCATGCACATCTTGTGGTTTTGCAGAAAACTACATCCGCGTCTACCAAAAGATGCATGTGCATGCTTAAAACGCGTTTTCCCACAAATGCGTGCGCGGGTGCTAAAAAGAGCAGCATCGGCATGCTTAGCACGTCGTTTGGTAGAAATCCACGTGCGCGTTCTGCCAAAAGCACCATTTGCATGCACATCTTGTGGTTTTGCAGAAAACTTCATCCGCGTCTACCAAAAGATGCATGTGCATGCTTAAAACGCGTTTTCGCACAAATGCGTGCGCGGGTGCTAAAAAGAGCAGCATCGGCATGCTTAGCACGTCGTTTGGTAGAAATCCACGAGCGCGTTCTGCTAAAAGCACCATTTGCATGCACATCTTGTGGTTTTGCAGAAAACTTCATCCGCGTCTACCAAAAGATGCATGTGCATGCTTAAAACGCGTTTTCGCACAAATGCGTGCGCGGGTGCTAAAAAGAGCAGCATCGGCATGCTTAGCACGTCGTTTGGTAGAAATCCACGTGCGCGTTCTGCCAAAAGCACCATTTGCATGCACATCTTGTGGTTTTGCAGAAAACTTCATCCGCGTCTACCAAAAGATGCATGTGCATGCTTAAAACGCGTTTTCGCACAAATCCGTGCGCGGGTGCTAAAAAGAGCAGCATCGGCATGCTTAGCACGTCGTTTGGTAGAAATCCACGTGCGCGTTCTGCAAAAAGCACCATTTGCATGCACATCTTGTGGTTTTGCAGAAAACTTCATCCGCGTCTACCAAAAGATGCATGTGCATGCTTAAAACGCGTTTTCGCACAAATGCGTGCGCGGGTGCTAAAAAGAGCAGCATCGGCATGCTTAGCACGTCGTTTGGTAGAAATCCACGTGCGCGTTCTGCAAAAAGCACCATTTGCATGCACATCTTGTGGTTTTGCAGAAAACTTCATCCGCGTCTACCAAAAGATGCATGTGCATGCTTAAAACGCATTTTCGCACAAATGCGTGCGCGGGTGCTAAAAAGAGCAGCATCGGCATGCTTAGCACGTCGTTTGGTAGAAATCCACGTGCGCGTTCTGCAAAAAGCACCATTTGCATGCACATCTTGTGGTTTTGCAGAAAACTTCATCCGCGTCTACCAAAAGATGCATGTGCATGCTTAAAACGCGTTTTCCCACAAATGCTTGCGCGGGTGCTAAAAAGAGCAGCATCGGCATGCTTAGCACGTCGTTTGGTAGAAATCCACGTGCGCGTTCTGCCAAAAGCACCATTTGCATGCACATCTTGTGGTTTTGCAGAAAACTTCATCCGCGTCTACCAAAAGATGCATGTGCATGCTTCAAACGCGTTTTCGCACAAATCCGTGCGCGGGTGCTAAAAATAGCAGCATCGGCATGCTTAGCACGTCGTTTGGTAGAAATCCACGTGCGCGTTCTGCAAAAAGCACCATTTGCATGCACATCTTGTGGTTTTGCAGAAAACTTCATCCGCGTCTACCAAAAGATGCATGTGCATGCTTAAAACGCGTTTTCGCACAAATGCGTGCGCGGGTGCTAAAAAGAGCAGCATCGGCATGCTTAGCACGTCGTTTGGTAGAAATCCACGTGCGCGTTCTGCAAAAAGCACCATTTGCATGCACATCTTGTGGTTTTGCAGAAAACTTCATCCGCGTCTACCAAAAGATGCATGTCCATGCTTAAAACGCGTTTTCGCACAAATGCGTGCGCGGGTGCTAAAAAGAGCAGCATCGGCATGCTTAGCACGTCGTTTGGTAGAAATCCACGTGCGCGTTCTGCAAAAAGCACCATTTGCATGCACATCTTGTGGTTTTGCAGAAAACTTCATCCGCGTCTACCAAAAGATGCATGTGCATGCTTAAAATGCGTTCTCGCACAAATGCGTGCGCGGGTGCTAAAAAGAGCAGCATCGGCATGCTTTGCACGTCGTTTGGTAGAAATCCACGTGCGCGTTCTGCCAAAAGCACTATTTGCATGCACATCTTGTGGTTTTGCAGAAAACTTCATCCGCGTCTACCAAAAGATGCATGTACATGCTTAAAACGCGTTTTCGTACAAATGCGTGCGCGGGTGCTAAAAAGAGCAGCATCGGCATGCTTAGCACGTCGTTTGCTAGAAATCCACGTGCGCGTTCTGCCAAAAGCACCAGTTGCATGCACATCTTGTGGTTTTGCAGAAAACTTCATCCGCGTCTACCAAAAGATGCATGTGCATGCTTAAAACGCGTTTTCGCACAAATGTGTGCGCGGGTGCTAAAAAGAGCAGCATCGGCATGCTTAGCACGTCGTTTGGTAGAAATCCACGTGCGCGTTCTGCCAAAAGCACCATTTGCATGCACATCTTGTGGTTTTGCAGAAAACTTCATCCGCGTCTACCAAAAGATGCATGTGCATGCTTAAAATGCGTTTTCGCACAAATCCGTGCGCGGGTGCTAAAAAGAGCAGCATCGGCATGCTTAGCACGTCGTTTGGTAGAAATCCACGTGCGCGTTCTGCCAAAAGCACCAGTTGCATGCACATCTTGTGGTTTTGCAGAAAACTTCATCCGCGTCTACCAAAAGATGCATGTGCATGCTTAAAACGCGTTTTCGCACAAATGCGTGCGCGTGTGCTAAAAAGAGCAGCATCGGCATGCTTAGCACGTCGTTTGGTAGAAATCCACGTGCGCGTTCTGCCAAAAGCACCATTTGCATGCACATCTTGTGGTTTTGCCGAAAACTTCATCCGCGTCTACCAAAAGATGCATGTGCATGCTTAAAATGCGTTTTCGCACAAATCCGTGCGCGGGTGCTAAAAAGAGCAGCATCGGCATGCTTAGCACGTCGTTTGGTAGAAATCCACGTGCGCGTTCTGCCAAAAGCACCATTTGCATGCACATCTTGTGGTTTTGCAGAAAACTTCATCCGCGTCTACCAAAAGATGCATGTGCATGCTTAAACCGCGTTTTCGCACAAATGCGTGCGCGAGTGCTAAAAAGAGCAGCATCGGCATGCTTAGCACGTCGTTTGGTAGAAATCCACGAGCGCGTTCTGCAAAAAGCACCATTTGCATGCACATCTTGTGGTTTTGCAGAAAACTTCATCCGCGTCTACCAAAAGATGCATGTGCATGCTTAAAACGCGTTTTCGCACAAATGCGTGCGCGGGTGCTAAAAAGAGCAGCATCGGCATGCTTAGCACGTCGTTTGATAGACATCCACGTGCGCGTTCTGCCAAAAGCACCATTTGCATGCACATCTTGTGGTTTTGCAGAAAACTTCATCCGCGTCTACCAAAAGATGCATGTGCATGCTTAAAACGCGTTTTCGCACAAATGCGTGCGCGGGTGCTAAAAAGAGCAGCATCGGCATGCTTAGCACGTCGTTTGGTAGAAATCCACGTGCGCGTTCTGCCAAAAGCACCAGTTGCATGCACATCTTGTGGTTTTGCAGAAAACTTCATCCGCGTCTACCAAAAGATGCATGTGCATGCTTAAAACGCGTTTTCGCACAAATGCGTGCGCGGGTGCTAAAAAGAGCAGCATCGGCATGCTTAGCACGTCGTTTGGTAGAAATCCACGTGCGCGTTCTGCCAAAAGCACCATTTGCATGCACATCTTGTGGTTTTGCAGAAAACTTCATCCGCGTCTACCAAAAGATGCATGTGCATGCTTAAAATGCGTTTTCGCACAAATCCGTGCGCGGGTGCTAAAAAGAGCAGCATCGGCATGCTTAGCACGTCGTTTGGTAGAAATCCACGTGCGCGTTCTGCCAAAAGCACCATTTGCATGCACATCTTGTGGTTTTGCAGAAAACTTCATCCGCGTCTACCAAAAGATGCATGTGCATGCTTAAAACGCGTTTTCGCACAAATGCGTGCGCGGGTGCTAAAAAGAGCAGCATCGGCATGCTTAGCACGTCGTTTGGTAGAAATCCACGTGCGCGTTCTGCAAAAAGCACCATTTGCATGCACATCTTGTGGTTTTGCAGAAAACTTCATCCGCGTCTACCAAAAGATGCATGTGCATGCTTAAAACGCGTTTTCGCACAAATGCATGCGCGGGTGCTAAAAAGAGCAGCATCGGCATGCTTAGCACGTCGTTTGGTAGAAATCCACGTGCGCGTTCTGCCAAAAGCACCATTTGCATGCACATCTTGTGGTTTTGCAGAAAACTTCATCCGCGTCTACCAAAAGATGCATGTGCATGCTTAAAACGCGTTTTCGCACAAATCCGTGCGCGGGTGCTAAAAAGAGCAGCATCGGCATGCTTAGCACGTCGTTTGGTAGAAATCCACGTGCGCGTTCTGCAAAAAGCACCATTTGCATGCACGTCTTGTGGTTTTGCAGAAAACTTCATCCGCGTCTACCAAAAGATGCATGGGCATGCTTAAAACGCGTTTTCGCACAAATGCGTGCGCGGGTGCTAAAAAGAGCAGCATCGGCATGCTTAGCACGTCGTTTGGTAGAAATCCACGTGCGCGTTCTGCCAAAAGCACCATTTGCATGCACATCTTGTGGTTTTGCAGAAAACTTCATCCGCGTCTACCAAAAGATGCATGTGCATGCTTAAAACGCGTTTTCGCACAAATCCGTGCGCGGGTGCTAAAAAGAGCAGCATCGGCAAGCTTAGCACGTCGTTTGGTAGAAATCCACGTGCGCGTTCTGCAAAAAGCACCATTTGCATGCACATCTTGTGGTTTTGCAGAAAACTTCATCCGCGTCTACCAAAAGATGCATGTGCATGCTTAAAACGCGTTTTCGCACAAATGCGTGCGCGGGTGCTAAAAAGAGCAGCATCGGCATGCTTAGCACGTCGTTTGGTAGAAATCCACGTGCGCGTTCTGCAAAAAGCACCATTTGCATGCACATCTTGTGGTTTTGCAGAAAACTTCATCCGCGTCTACCAAAAGATGCATGTGCATGCTTAAAACGCGTTTTCGCACAAACGCGTGCGCGGGTGCTAAAAAGAGCAGCATCGGCATGCTTAGCACGTCGTTTGGTAGAAATCCACGTGCGCGTTCTGCCAAAAGCACCATTTGCATGCACATCTTGTGGTTTTGCAGAAAACTTCATCCGCGTCTACCAAAAGATGCATGTGCATGCTTAAAACGCGTTTTCGCACAAATGCGTGTGCGGGTGCTAAAAAGAGCAGCATCGGCATGCTTAGCACGTCGTTTGGTAGAAATCCACGAGCGCGTTCTGCAAAAAGCACCATTTGCATGCACATCTTGTGGTTTTGCAGAAAACTTCATCCGCGTCTACCAAAAGATGCATGTGCATGCTTAAAACGCGTTTTCGCACAAATGCGTGCGCGGGTGCTAAAAAGAGCAGCATCGGCATGCTTAGCACGTCGTTTGGTAGAAATCCACGTGCGCGTTCTGCCAAAAGCACCATTTGCATGCACATGTTGTGGTTTTGCAGAAAACTTCATCCGCGTCTACCAAAAGATGCATGTGCATGCTTAAAACGCGTTTTCGCACAAATCCGTGCGCGGGTGCTAAAAAGAGCAGCATCGGCATGCTTAGCACGTCGTTTGGTAGAAATCCACGTGCGCGTTCTGCAAAAAGCACCATTTGCATGCACATCTTGTGGTTTTGCAGAAAACTTCATCCGCGTCTACCAAAAGATGCATGTCCATGCTTAAACGCGTTTTCGCACAAATGCGTGCGCGGATGCTAAAAAGAGCAGCATCGGCATGCTTAGCACGTCGTTTGATAGACATCCACGTGCGCGTTCTGCCAAAAGCACCATTTGCATGCACATCTTGTGGTTTTGCAGAAAACTTCATCCGCGTCTACCAAAAGATGCATGTGCATGCTAAAAACGCGTTTTCGCACAAATGCGTGCGCGGGTGCTAAAAAGAGCAGCATTGGCATGCTTAGCACGTCGTTTGGTCGAAATCCACGTGCGCGTTCTGCCAAAAGCACCATTTGCATGCACATCTTGTGGTTTTGCAGAAAACTTCATCCGCGTCTACCAAAAGATGCATGTGCATGCTAAAAACGCGTTTTCGCACAAATGCGTGCGCGGGTGCTAAAAAGAGCAGCATTGGCATGCTTAGCACGTCGTTTGGTCGAAATCCACGTGCGCGTTCTGCCAAAAGCACCATTTGCATGCACATCTTGTGGTTTTGCAGAAAACTTCATCCGCGTCTACCAAAAGATGCATGTGCATGCTTAAAACGCGTTTTCGCACAAATGCGTGCGCGGGTGCTAAAAAGAGCAGCATTGGCATGCTTAGCACGTCGTTTGGTAGAAATCCACGTGCGCGTTCTGCAAAAAGCACCATTTGCATGCACATCTTGTGGTTTTGCAGAAAACTTCATCCGCGTATACCAAAAGATGCATGTGCATGCTTAAAACGCGTTTTCGCACAAATCCGTGCGCGGGTGCTAAAAAGAGCAGCATCGGCATGCTTAGCACGTCGTTTGGTAGAAATCCACGAGCGCGTTCTGCAAAAAGCACCATTTGCATGCACATCTTGTGGTTTTGCAGAAAACTTCATCCGCGTCTACCAAAAGATGCATGTGCATGCTTAAACCGCGTTTTCGCACAAATGCGTGCGCGAGTGCTAAAAAGAGCAGCATCGGCATGCTTAGCACGTCGTTTGGTAGAAATCCACGAGCGCGTTCTGCAAAAAGCACCATTTGCATGCACATCTTGTGGTTTTGCAGAAAACTTCATCCGCGTCTACCAAAAGATGCATGTGCATGCTTAAAACGCGTTTTCGCACAAATGCGTGCGCGGGTGCTAAAAAGAGCAGCATCGGCATGCTTAGCACGTCGTTTGATAGACATCCACGTGCGCGTTCTGCCAAAAGCACCATTTGCATGCACATCTTGTGGTTTTGCAGAAAACTTCATCCGCGTCTACCAAAAGATGCATGTGCATGCTTAAAACGCGTTTTCGCACAAATGCGTGCGCGGGTGCTAAAAAGAGCAGCATTGGCATGCTTAGCACGTCGTTTGGTAGAAATCCACGTGCGCGTTCTGCCAAAAGCATCATTTGCATGCACATCTTGTGGTTTTGCAGAAAACTTCATCCGCGTCTACCAAAAGATGCATGTGCATGCTTAAAACGCGTTTTCGCACAAATCCGTGCGCGGGTGCTAAAAAGAGCAGCATCGGCATGCTTAGCACGTCGTTTGGTAGCAATCCACGTGCGCGTTCTGCAAAAAGCACCATTTGCATGCACATCTTGTGGTTTTGCAGAAAACTTCATCCGCGTCTACCAAAAGATGCATGTGCATGCTTAAAACGCGTTTTCGCACAAATGCGTGCGCGGGTGCTAAAAAGAGCAGCATCGGCATGCTTAGCACGTCGTTTGGTAGAAATCCACGAGCGCGTTCTGCAAAAAGCACCATTTGCATGCACATCTTGTAGTTTTGCAGAAAACTTCATCCGCGTCTACCAAAAGATGCATGTGCATGCTTAAAACGCGTTTTCGCACAAATGCGTGCGCGGGTGCTAAAAAGAGCAGCATCGGCATGCTTAGCACGTCGTTTGGTAGAAATCCACGAGCGCGTTCTGCAAAAAGCACCATTTGCATGCACATCTTGTGGTTTTGCAGAAAACTTCATCCGCGTCTACCAAAAGATGCATGTGCATGCTTAAAACGCGTTTTCGCACAAATCCGTGCGCGGGTGCTAAAAAGAGCAGCATCGGCATGCTTAGCACGTCGTTTGGTAGAAATCCACGTGCGCGTTCTGCAAAAAGCACCATTTGCATGCACATCTTGTGGTTTTGCAGAAAACTTCATCCGCGTCTACCAAAAGATGCATGTGCATGCTTAAAACGCGTTTTCGCACAAATGCGTGCGCGGGTGCTAAAAAGAGCAGCATTGGCATGCTTAGCACGTCGTTTGGTAGAAATCCACGTGCGCGTTCTGCCAAAAGCACCATTTGCATGCACATCTTGTGGTTTTGCAGAAAACTTCATCCGCGTCTACCAAAAGATACATGTGCATGCTTAAAACGCGTTTTCGCACAAATCCGTGCGCGGGTGCTAAAAAGAGCAGCATCGGCATGCTTAGCACGTCGTTTGGTAGAAATCCACGTGCGCGTTCTGCAAAAAGCACCATTTGCATGCACATCTTGTGGTTTTGCAGAAAACTTCATCCGCGTCTACCAAAAGATGCATGTGCATGCTTAAAACGCGTTTTCGCACAAATGCGTGCACGGGTGCTAAAAAGAGCAGCATCGGCATGCTTAGCACGTCGTTTGGTAGAAATCCACGAGCGCGTTCTGCAAAAAGCACCATTTGCATGCACATCTTGTGGTTTTGCAGAAAACTTCATCCGCGTCTACCAAAAGATGCATGTGCATGCTTAAAACGCGTTTTCGCACAAATGCGTGCGCGGGTGCTAAAAAGAGCAGCATCGGCATGCTTAACACGTCGTTTGGTAGAAATCCACGTGCGCGTTCTGCCAAAAGCACCATTTGCATGCACATCTTGTGGTTTTGCAGAAAACTTCATCCGCGTCTACCAAAAGATGCATGTGCATGCTTAAAACGCGTTTTCGCACAAATGCGTGCGCGGGTGCTAAAAAGAGCAGCATCGGCATGCTTAACACGTCGTTTGGTAGAAATCCACGTGCGCGTTCTGCCAAAAGCACCATTTGCATGCACATCTTGTGGTTTTGCAGAAAACTTCATCCGCGTCTACCAAAAGATGCATGTGCATGCTTAAAACGCGTTTTCGCACAAATCCGTGCGCGGGTGATAAAAAGAGCAGCATTGGCATGCTTAGCACGTCGTTTGGTAGAAATCCACGTGCGCGTTCTGCCAAAAGCACCATTTGCATGCACATCTTGTGGTTTTGCAGAAAACTTCATCCGCGTCTACCAAAAGATGCATGTGCATGCTTAAAACGCGTTTTCGCACAAATCCGTGCGCGGGTGCTAAAAAGAGCAGCATCGGCAAGCTTAGCACGTCGTTTGGTAGAAATCCACGTGCGCGTTCTGCAAAAAGCACCATTTGCATGCACATCTTGTGGTTTTGCAGAAAACTTCATCCGCGTCTACCAAAAGATGCATGTGCATGCTTAAAACGCGTTTTCGCACAAATGCGTGCGCGGGTGCTAAAAAGAGCAGCATCGGCATGCTTAGCACGTCGTTTGGTAGAAATCCACGTGCGCGTTCTGCAAAAAGCACCATTTGCATGCACATCTTGTGGTTTTGCAGAAAACTTCATCCGCGTCTACCAAAATATGCATGTGCATGCTTAAAACGCGTTTTCGCACAAATGCGTGCGCGGGTGCTAAAAATAGCAGCATCGGCATGCTTTGCACGTCGTTTGGTAGAAATCCACGTGCGCGTTCTGCAAAAAGCACCATTTGCATGCACATCTTGTAGTTTTGCAGAAAACTTCATCCGCGTCTTTTAAAAGATGCATGTGCATGCTTAAAACGCGTTTTCGCACAAATCCGTGCGCGGGTGCTAAAAAGAGCAGCATCGGCATGCTTAGCACGTCGTTTGGTAGAAATCCACGTGCGCGTTCTGCAAAAAGCACCATTTGCATGCACGTCTTGTGGTTTTGCAGAAAACTTCATCCGCGTCTACCAAAAGATGCATGTGCATGCTTAAAACGCGTTTTCGCACAAATCCGTGCGCGGGTGATAAAAAGAGCAGCATTGGCATGCTTAGCACGTCGTTTGGTAGAAATCCACGTGCGCGTTCCGCCAAAAGCACCATTTGCATGCACATCTTGTGGTTTTGCAGAAAACTTCATCCGCGTCTACCAAAAGATGCATGTGCATGCTTAAAACGCGTTTTCGCACAAATCCGTGCGCGGGTGCTAAAAAGAGCAGCATCGGCAAGCTTAGCACGTCGTTTGGTAGAAATCCACGTGCGCGTTCTGCAAAAAGCACCATTTGCATGCACATCTTGTGGTTTTGCAGAAAACTTCATCCGCGTCTACCAAAAGATGCATGTGCATGCTTAAAACGCGTTTTCGCACAAATGCGTGCGCGGGTGCTAAAAAGAGCAGCATCGGCATGCTTAGCACGTCGTTTGGTAGAAATCCACGTGCGCGTTCTGCAAAAAGCACCATTTGCATGCACATCTTGTGGTTTTGCAGAAAACTTCATCCGCGTCTACCAAAATATGCATGTGCATGCTTAAAACGCGTTTTCGCACAAATGCGTGCGCGGGTGCTAAAAATAGCAGCATCGGCATGCTTAGCACGTCGTTTGGTAGAAATCCACGTGCGCGTTCTGCAAAAAGCACCATTTGCATGCACATCTTGTGGTTTTGCAGAAAACTTCATCCGCGTCTACCAAAAGATGCAGGTGCATGCTTAAAACGCGTTTTCGCACAAATGCGTGCGCGGGTGCTAAAAATAGCAGCATCGGCATGCTTAGCACGTCGTTTGGTAGAAATCCACGTGCGCGTTCTGCAAAAAGCACCATTTGCATGCACGTCTTGTGGTTTTGCAGAAAACTTCATCCGCGTCTACCAAAAGATGCATGGGCATGCTTAAAACGCGTTTTCGCACAAATGCGTGCGCGGGTGCTAAAAAGAGCAGCATCGGCATGCTTAGCACGTCGTTTGGTAGAAATCCACGTGCGCGTTCTGCCAAAAGCACCATTTGCATGCACATCTTGTGGTTTTGCAGAAAACTTCATCCGCGTCTACCAAAAGATGCATGTGCATGCTTAAAATGCGTTTTCGCACAAATGCGTGCGCGGGTGCTAAAAAGAGCAGCATCGGCATGCTTTGCACGTCGTTTGGTAGAAATCCACGAGCGCGTTCTGCAAAAAGCACCATTTGCATGCACATCTTGTGGTTTTGCAGAAAACTTCATCCGCGTCTACCAAAAGATGCATGTGCATGCTTAAAACGCGTTTTCGCACAAATGCGTGCGCGGGTGCTAAAAAGAGCAGCATCGGCATGCTTAGCACGTCGTTTGATGGACATCCACGTGCGCGTTCTGCCAAAAGCACCATTTGCATGCACATCTTGTGGTTTTGCAGAAAACTTCATCCGCGTCTACCAAAAGATGCATGTGCATGCTTAAAACGCGTTTTCGCACAAATGCGTGCGCGGGTGCTAAAAAGAGCAGCATCGGCATGCTTAGCACGTCGTTTGGTAGAAATCCACGTGCGCGTTCTGCCAAAAGCACCATTTGCATGCACATCTTGTGGTTTTGCAGAAAACTTCATCCGCGTCTACCAAAAGATGCATGTGCATGCTTAATACGCGTTTTCGCACAAATGCGTGCGCGGGTGCTAAAAAGAGCAGCATCGACATGCTTTGCACGTCGTTTGGTAGAAATCCACGAGCGCGTTCTGCAAAAAGCACCATTTGCATGCACATCTTGTGGTTTTGCAGAAAACTTCATCCGCGTCTACCAAAAGATGCATGTGCATGCTTAAAACGCGTTTTCGCACAAATGCGTGCGCGGGTGCTAAAAAGAGCAGCATCGGCATGCTTAGCACGTCGTTTGATGGACATCCACGTGCGCGTTCTGCCAAAAGCACCATTTGCATGCACATCTTGTGGTTTTGCAGAAAACTTCATCCGCGTCTACCAAAAGATGCATGTGCATGCTTAAAACGCGTTTTCGCACAAATGCGTGCGCGGGTGCTAAAAAGAGCAGCATCGGCATGCTTAGCACGTCGTTTGGTAGAAATCCACGTGCGCGTTCTGCCAAAAGCACCATTTGCATGCACATGTTGTGGTTTTGCAGAAAACTTCATCCGCGTCTACCAAAAGATGCATGTGCATGCTTAAAACGCGTTTTCGCACAAATCCGTGCGCGGGTGCTAAAAAGAGCAGCATCGGCATGCTTAGCACGTCGTTTGGTAGAAATCCACGTGCGCGTTCTGCAAAAAGCACCATTTGCATGCACATCTTGTGGTTTTGCAGAAAACTTCATCCGCGTCTACCAAAAGATGCATGTGCATGCTTAAAACGCGTTTTCGCACAAATGCGTGCGCGGGTGCTAAAAAGAGCAGCATCGGCATGCTTAGCACGTCGTTTGGTAGAAATCCACGAGCGCGTTCTGCTAAAAGCACCATTTGCATGCACATCTTGTGGTTTTGCAGAAAACTTCATCCGCGTCTACCAAAAGATGCATGTGCATGCTTAAAACGCGTTTTCGCACAAATGCGTGCGCGGGTGCTAAAAAGAGCAGCATCGGCATGCTTAGCACGTCGTTTGGTAGAAATCCACGTGCGCGTTCTGCCAAAAGCACCATTTGCATGCACATCTTGTGGTTTTGCAGAAAACTTCATCCGCGTCTACCAAAAGATGCATGTGCATGCTTAAAATGCGTTTTCGCACAAATCCGTGCGCGGGTGCTAAAAAGAGCAGCATCGGCATGCTTAGCACGTCGTTTGGTAGAAATCCACGTGCGCGTTCTGCAAAAAGCACCATTTGCATGCACATCTTGTGGTTTTGCAGAAAACTTCATCCGCGTCTACCAAAAGATGCATGTGCATGCTTAAAACGCGTTTTCGCACAAATGCGTGCGCGGGTGCTAAAAAGAGCAGCATCGGCATGCTTAGCACGTCGTTTGGTAGAAATCTACGTGCGCGTTCTGCAAAAAGCACCATTTGCATGCACATCTTGTGGTTTTGCAGAAAACTTCATCCGCGTCTACCAAAATATGCATGTGCATGCTTAAAACGCGTTTTCGCACAAATGCGTGCGCGGGTGCTAAAAATAGCAGCATCGGCATGCTTAGCACGTCGTTTGGTAGAAATCCACGTGCGCGTTCTGCAAAAAGCACCATTTGCATGCACATCTTGTGGTTTTGCAGAAAACTTCATCCGCGTCTACCAAAAGATGCATGTGCATGCTTAAAACGCGTTTTCGCACAAATGCGTGCGCGGGTGCTAAAAAGAGCAGCATCGGCATGCTTAGCACGTCGTTTGGTAGAAATCCACGTGCGCGTTCTGCCAAAAGCACCATTTGCATGCACATCTTGTGGTTTTGCAGAAAACTTCATCCGCGTCTACCAAAAGATGCATGTGCATGCTTAAAACGCGTTTTCGCACAAATCCGTGCGCGGGTGCTAAAAAGAGCAGCATCGGCATGCTTAGCACGTCGTTTGGTAGAAATCCACGTGCGCGTTCTGCAAAAAGCACCATTTGCATGCACGTCTTGTGGTTTTGCAGAAAACTTCATCCGCGTCTACCAAAAGATGCATGGGCATGCTTAAAACGCGTTTTCGCACAAATGCGTGCGCGGGTGTTAAAAAGAGCAGCATCGGCATGCTTAGCACGTCGTTTGGTAGAAATCCACGTGCGCGTTCTGCCAAAAGCACCATTTGCATGCACATCTTGTGGTTTTGCAGAAAACTTCATCCGCGTCTACCAAAAGATGCATGTGCATGCTTAAAACGCGTTTTCGCACAAATGCGTGCGCGGGTGCTAAAAAGAGCAGCATCGGCATGCTTTGCACGTCGTTTGGTAGAAATCCACGAGCGCGTTCTGCAAAAAGCACCATTTGCATGCACATCTTGTGGTTTTGCAGAAAACTTCATCCGCGTCTACCAAAAGATGCATGTGCATGCTTAAAACGCGTTTTCGCACAAATGCGTGCGCGGGTGCTAAAAAGAGCAGCATCGGCATGCTTAGCACGTCGTTTGATGGACATCCACGTGCGCGTTCTGCCAAAAGCACCATTTGCATGCACATCTTGTGGTTTTGCAGAAAACTTCATCCGCGTCTACCAAAAGATGCATGTGCATGCTTAAAACGCGTTTTCGCACAAATGCGTGCGCGGGTGCTAAAAAGAGCAGCATCGGCATGCTTAGCACGTCGTTTGGTAGAAATCCACGTGCGCGTTCTGCCAAAAGCACCATTTGCATGCACATGTTGTGGTTTTGCAGAAAACTTCATCCGCGTCTACCAAAAGATGCATGTGCATGCTTAAAACGCGTTTTCGCACAAATCCGTGCGCGGGTGCTAAAAAGAGCAGCATCGGCATGCTTAGCACGTCGTTTGGTAGAAATCCACGTGCGCGTTCTGCAAAAAGCACCATTTGCATGCACATCTTGTGGTTTTGCAGAAAACTTCATCCGCGTCTACCAAAAGATGCATGTGCATGCTTAAAACGCGTTTTCGCACAAATGCGTGCGCGGGTGCTAAAAAGAGCAGCATCGGCATGCTTAGCACGTCGTTTGGTAGAAATCCACGAGCGCGTTCTGCTAAAAGCACCATTTGCATGCACATCTTGTGGTTTTGCAGAAAACTTCATCCGCGTCTACCAAAAGATGCATGTGCATGCTTAAAACGCGTTTTCGCACAAATGCGTGCGCGGGTGCTAAAAAGAGCAGCATCGGCATGCTTAGCACGTCGTTTGGTAGAAATCCACGTGCGCGTTCTGCCAAAAGCACCATTTGCATGCACATCTTGTGGTTTTGCAGAAAACTTCATCCGCGTCTACCAAAAGATGCATGTGCATGCTTAAAACGCGTTTTCGCACAAATCCGTGCGCGGGTGCTAAAAAGAGCAGCATCGGCATGCTTAGCACGTCGTTTGGTAGAAATCCACGTGCGCGTTCTGCAAAAAGCACCATTTGCATGCACATCTTGTGGTTTTGCAGAAAACTTCATCCGCGTCTACCAAAAGATGCATGTGCATGCTTAAAACGCGTTTTCGCACAAATGCGTGCGCGGGTGCTAAAAAGAGCAGCATCGGCATGCTTAGCACGTCGTTTGGTAGAAATCTACGTGCGCGTTGTGCCAAAAGCACCATTCGCATGCACATCTTGTGGTTTTGCAGAAAACTTCATCCGCGTCTACCAAAAGATGCATGTGCATGCTTAAACGCGTTTTCGCACAAATCCGTGCGCGGGTGCTAAAAAGAGCAGCATCGGCAAGCTTAGCACGTCGTTTGGTAGAAATCCACGTGCGCGTTCTGCAAAAAGCACCATTTGCATGCACATCTTGTGGTTTTGCAGAAAACTTCATCCGCGTCTACCAAAAGATGCATGTGCATGCTTAAAACGCGTTTTTGCACAAATGCGTGCGCGGGTGCTAAAAAGAGCAGCATCGGCATGCTTAGCACGTCGTTTGGTAAAAATCCACGTGCGCGTTCTGCAAAAAGCACCATTTGCATGCACATCTTGTGGTTTTGCAGAAAACTTCATCCGCGTCTACCAAAAGATGCATGTGCATGCTTAAAACGCGTTTTCGCACAAATCCGTGCGCGGGTGCTAAAAAGAGCAGCATCGGCATGCTTAGCACGTCGTTTGGTAGAAATCCACGTGCGCGTTCTGCAAAAAGCACCATTTGCATGCACATCTTGTGGTTTTGCAGAAAACTTCATCCGCGTCTACCAAAATATGCATGTGCATGCTTAAAACGCGTTTTCGCACAAATGCGTGCGCGGGTGCTAAAAATAGCAGCATCGGCATGCTTAGCACGTCGTTTGGTAGAAATCCACGTGCGCGTTCTGCAAAAAGCACCATTTGCATGCACATCTTGTGGTTTTGCAGAAAACTTCATCCGCGTCTACCAAAAGATGCATGTGCATGCTTAAAACGCGTTTTCGCACAAATGCGTGCGCGGGTGCTAAAAAGAGCAGCAACGGCATGCTTAGCACGTCGTTTGGTAGAAATCCACGTGCGCGTTCTGCCAAAAGCACCATTTGCATGCACATCTTGTGGTTTTGCAGAAAACTTCATCCGCGTCTACCAAAAGATGCATGTGCATGCTTAAAACGCGTTTTCGCACAAATCCGTGCGCGGGTGCTAAAAAGAGCAGCATCGGCATGCTTAGCACGTCGTTTGGTAGAAATCCACGTGCGCGTTCTGCAAAAAGCACCATTTGCATGCACGTCTTGTGGTTTTGCAGAAAACTTCATCCGCGTCTACCAAAAGATGCATGGGCATGCTTAAAACGCGTTTTCGCACAAATGCGTGCGCGGGTGCTAAAAAGAGCAGCATCGGCATGCTTAGCACGTCGTTTGGTAGAAATCCACGTGCGCGTTCTGCCAAAAGCACCATTTGCATGCACATCTTGTGGTTTTGCAGAAAACTTCATCCGCGTCTACCAAAAGATGCATGTGCATGCTTAAAACGCGTTTTCGCACAAATGCGTGCGCGGGTGCTAAAAAGAGCAGCATCGGCATGCTTTGCACGTCGTTTGGTAGAAATCCACGAGCGCGTTCTGCAAAAAGCACCATTTGCATGCACATCTTGTGGTTTTGCAGAAAACTTCATCCGCGTCTACCAAAAGATGCATGTGCATGCTTAAAACGCGTTTTCGCACAAATGCGTGCGCGGGTGCTAAAAAGAGAAGCATCGGCATGCTTAGCACGTCGTTTGATGGACATCCACGTGCGCGTTCTGCCAAAAGCACCATTTGCATGCACATCTTGTGGTTTTGCAGAAAACTTCATCCGCGTCTACCAAAAGATGCATGTGCATGCTTAAAACGCGTTTTCGCACAAATGCGTGCGCGGGTGCTAAAAAGAGCAGCATCGGCATGCTTAGCACGTCGTTTGGTAGAAATCCACGTGCGCGTTCTGCCAAAAGCACCATTTGCATGCACATGTTGTGGTTTTGCAGAAAACTTCATCCGCGTCTACCAAAAGATGCATGTGCATGCTTAAAACGCGTTTTCGCACAAATCCGTGCGCGGGTGCTAAAAAGAGCAGCATCGGCATGCTTAGCACGTCGTTTGGTAGAAATCCACGTGCGCGTTCTGCAAAAAGCACCATTTGCATGCACATGTTGTGGTTTTGCAGAAAACTTCATCCGCGTCTACCAAAAGATGCATGTGCATGCTTAAAACGCGTTTTCGCACAAATGCGTGCGCGGGTGCTAAAAAGAGCAGCATCGGCATGCTTAGCACGTCGTTTGGTAGAAATCCACGAGCGCGTTCTGCTAAAAGCACCATTTGCATGCACATCTTGTGGTTTTGCAGAAAACTTCATCCGCGTCTACCAAAAGATGCATGTGCATGCTTAAAACGCGTTTTCGCACAAATGCGTGCGCGGGTGCTAAAAAGAGCAGCATCGGCATGCTTAGCACGTCGTTTGGTAGAAATCCACGTGCGCGTTCTGCCAAAAGCACCATTTGCATGCACATCTTGTGGTTTTGCAGAAAACTTCATCCGCGTCTACCAAAAGATGCATGTGCATGCTTAAAACGCGTTTTCGCACAAATCCGTGCGCGGGTGCTTAAAAGAGCAGCATCGGCATGCTTAGCACGTCGTTTGGTAGAAATCCACGTGCGCGTTCTGCAAAATGCACCATTTGCATGCACATCTTGTGGTTTTGCAGAAAACTTCATCCGCGTCTACCAAAATATGCATGTGCATGCTTAAAACGCGTTTTCGCACAAATCCGTGCGCGGGTGCTAAAAAGAGCAGCATCGGCATGCTTAGCACGTCGTTTGGTAGAAATCCACGTGCGCGTTCTGCAAAAAGCACCATTTGCATGCACGTCTTGTGGTTTTGCAGAAAACTTCATCCGCGTCTAGCAAAAGATGCATGGGCATGCTTAAAACGCGTTTTCGCACAAATGCGTGCGCGGGTGCTAAAAAGAGCAGCATCGGCATGCTTAGCACGTCGTTTGGTAGAAATCTACGTGCGCGTTCTGCCAAAAGCACCATTTGCATGCACATCTTGTGGTTTTGCAGAAAACTTCATCCGCGTCTACCAAAAGATGCATGTGCATGCTTAAACGCGTTTTCGCACAAATCCGTGCGCGGGTGCTAAAAAGAGCAGCATCGGCAAGCTTAGCACGTCGTTTGGTAGAAATCCACGTGCGCGTTCTGCAAAAAGCACCATTTGCATGCACATCTTGTGGTTTTGCAGAAAACTTCATCCGCGTCTACCAAAAGATGCATGTGCATGCTTAAAACGCGTTTTTGCACAAATGCGTGCGCGGGTGCTAAAAAGAGCAGCATCGGCATGCTTAGCACGTCGTTTGGTAAAAATCCACGTGCGCGTTCTGCAAAAAGCACCATTTGCATGCACATCTTGTGGTTTTGCAGAAAACTTCATCCGCGTCTACCAAAAGATGCATGTGCATGCTTAAAACGCGTTTTCGCACAAATCCGTGCGCGGGTGCTAAAAAGAGCAGCATCGGCATGCTTAGCACGTCGTTTGGTAGAAATCCACGTGCGCGTTCTGCAAAAAGCACCATTTGCATGCACATCTTGTGGTTTTGCAGAAAACTTCATCCGCGTCTACCAAAATATGCATGTGCATGCTTAAAACGCGTTTTCGCACAAATGCGTGCGCGGGTGCTAAAAATAGCAGCATCGGCATGCTTAGCACGTCGTTTGGTAGAAATCCACGTGCGCGTTCTGCAAAAAGCACCATTTGCATGCACATCTTGTGGTTTTGCAGAAAACTTCATCCGCGTCTACCAAAAGATGCATGTGCATGCTTAAAACGCGTTTTCGCACAAATGCGTGCGCGGGTGCTAAAAAGAGCAGCAACGGCATGCTTAGCACGTCGTTTGGTAGAAATCCACGTGCGCGTTCTGCCAAAAGCACCATTTGCATGCACATCTTGTGGTTTTGCAGAAAACTTCATCCGCGTCTACCAAAAGATGCATGTGCATGCTTAAAACGCGTTTTCGCACAAATCCGTGCGCGGGTGCTAAAAAGAGCAGCATCGGCATGCTTAGCACGTCGTTTGGTAGAAATCCACGTGCGCGTTCTGCAAAAAGCACCATTTGCATGCACGTCTTGTGGTTTTGCAGAAAACTTCATCCGCGTCTACCAAAAGATGCATGGGCATGCTTAAAACGCGTTTTCGCACAAATACGTGCGCGGGTGCTAAAAAGAGCAGCATCGGCATGCTTAGCACGTCGTTTGGTAGAAATCCACGTGCGCGTTCTGCCAAAAGCACCATTTGCATGCACATCTTGTGGTTTTGCAGAAAACTTCATCCGCGTCTACCAAAAGATGCATGTGCATGCTTAAAACGCGTTTTCGCACAAATGCGTGCGCGGGTGCTAAAAAGAGCAGCATCGGCATGCTTTGCACGTCGTTTGGTAGAAATCCACGAGCGCGTTCTGCAAAAAGCACCATTTGCATGCACATCTTGTGGTTTTGCAGAAAACTTCATCCGCGTCTACCAAAAGATGCATGTGCATGCTTAAAACGCGTTTTCGCACAAATGCGTGCGCGGGTGCTAAAAAGAGAAGCATCGGCATGCTTAGCACGTCGTTTGATGGACATCCACGTGCGCGTTCTGCCAAAAGCACCATTTGCATGCACATCTTGTGGTTTTGCAGAAAACTTCATCCGCGTCTACCAAAAGATGCATGTGCATGCTTAAAACGCGTTTTCGCACAAATGCGTGCGCGGGTGCTAAAAAGAGCAGCATCGGCATGCTTAGCACGTCGTTTGGTAGAAATCCACGTGCGCGTTCTGCCAAAAGCACCATTTGCATGCACATGTTGTGGTTTTGCAGAAAACTTCATCCGCGTCTACCAAAAGATGCATGTGCATGCTTAAAACGCGTTTTCGCACAAATCCGTGCGCGGGTGCTAAAAAGAGCAGCATCGGCATGCTTAGCACGTCGTTTGGTAGAAATCCACGTGCGCGTTCTGCAAAAAGCACCATTTGCATGCACATGTTGTGGTTTTGCAGAAAACTTCATCCGCGTCTACCAAAAGATGCATGTGCATGCTTAAAACGCGTTTTCGCACAAATGCGTGCGCGGGTGCTAAAAAGAGCAGCATCGGCATGCTTAGCACGTCGTTTGGTAGAAATCCACGAGCGCGTTCTGCTAAAAGCACCATTTGCATGCACATCTTGTGGTTTTGCAGAAAACTTCATCCGCGTCTACCAAAAGATGCATGTGCATGCTTAAAACGCGTTTTCGCACAAATGCGTGCGCGGGTGCTAAAAAGAGCAGCATCGGCATGCTTAGCACGTCGTTTGGTAGAAATCCACGTGCGCGTTCTGCCAAAAGCACCATTTGCATGCACATCTTGTGGTTTTGCAGAAAACTTCATCCGCGTCTACCAAAAGATGCATGTGCATGCTTAAAACGCGTTTTCGCACAAATCCGTGCGCGGGTGCTAAAAAGAGCAGCATCGGCATGCTTAGCACGTCGTTTGGTAGAAATCCACGTGCGCGTTCTGCAAAAAGCACCATTTGCATGCACATCTTGTGGTTTTGCAGAAAACTTCATCCGCGTCTACCAAAAGATGCATGTGCATGCTTAAAACGCGTTTTCGCACAAATGCGTGCGCGGGTGCTAAAAAGAGCAGCATCGGCATGCTTAGCACGTCGTTTGGTAGAAATCCACGTGCGCGTTCTGCAAAAAGCACCATTTGCATGCACATCTTGTGGTTTTGCAGAAAACTTCATCCGCGTCTACCAAAAGATGCATGTGCATGCTTAAAACGCATTTTCGCACAAATGCGTGCGCGGGTGCTAAAAAGAGCAGCATCGGCATGCTTAGCACGTCGTTTGGTAGAAATCCACGTGCGCGTTCTGCAAAAAGCACCATTTGCATGCACATCTTGTGGTTTTGCAGAAAACTTCATCCGCGTCTACCAAAAGATGCATGTGCATGCTTAAAACGCGTTTTCCCACAAATGCGTGCGCGGGTGCTAAAAAGAGCAGCATCGGCATGCTTAGCACGTCGTTTGGTAGAAATCCGCGTGCGCGTTCTGCCAAAAGCACCATTTGCATGCACATCTTGTGGTTTTGCAGAAAACTTCATCCGCGTCTACCAAAAGATGCATGTGCATGCTTAAAAACGCGTTTTCGCACAAATGCGTGCGCGGGTGCTAAAAAGAGCAGCATCGGCATGCTTAGCACGTCGTTTGGTAGAAATCCACGTGCGCGTTCTGCAAAAAGCACCATTTGCATGCACATCTTGTGGTTTTGCAGAAAACCTCATCCGCGTCTACCAAAAGATGCATGTGCATGCTTAAAACGCGTTTTCGCACAAATGCGTGCGCGGGTGCTAAAAGGAGCAGCATCGGCATGCTTAGCACGTCGTTTGGTAGAAATCCACGTGCGCGTTCTGCAAAAAGCACCATTTGCATGCACATCTTGTGGTTTTGCAGAAAACTTCATCCGCGTCTACCAAAAGATGCATGTCCATGCTTAAAACGCGTTTTCGCACAAATGCGTGCGCGGGTGCTAAAAAGAGCAGCATCGGCATGCTTAGCACGTCGTTTGGTAGAAATCCACGTGCGCGTTCTGCAAAAAGCACCATTTGCATGCACATCTTGTGGTTTTGCAGAAAACTTCATCCGCGTCTACCAAAAGATGCATGTGCATGCTTAAAACGCGTTCTCGCACAAATGCGTGCGCGGGTGCTAAAAAGAGCAGCATCGGCATGCTTAGCACGTCGTTTGGTAGAAATCCACGTGCGCGTTCTGCCAAAAGCACTATTTGCATGCACATCTTGTGGTTTTGCAGAAAACTTCATCCGCGTCTACCAAAAGATGCATGTACATGCTTAAAACGCGTTTTCGCACAAATGCGTGCGCGGGTGCTAAAAAGAGCAGCATCGGCATGCTTAGCACGTCGTTTGCTAGAAATCCACGTGCGCGTTCTGCCAAAAGCACCAGTTGCATGCACATCTTGTGGTTTTGCAGAAAACTTCATCCGCGTCTACCAAAAGATGCATGTGCATGCTTAAAACGCGTTTTCGCACAAATGCGTGCGCGGGTGCTAAAAAGAGCAGCATCGGCATGCTTAGCACGTCGTTTGGTAGAAATCCACGTGCGCGTTCTGCCAAAAGCACCATTTGCATGCACATCTTGTGGTTTTGCAGAAAACTTCATCCGCGTCTACCAAAAGATGCATGTGCATGCTTAAAATGCGTTTTCGCACAAATCCGTGCGCGGGTGCTAAAAAGAGCAGCATCGGCATGCTTAGCACGACGTTTGGTAGAAATCCACGTGCGCGTTCTGCCAAATGCACCATTTGCATGCACATCTTGTGGTTTTGCAGAAAACTTCATCCGCTTCTACCAAAAGATGCATGTGCATGCTTAAAACGCGTTTTCGCACAAATGCGTGCGCGGGTGCTAAAAAGAGCAGCATCGGCATGCTTAGCACGTCGTTTGGTAGAAATCCACGTGCGCGTTCTGCAAAAAGCACCATTTGCATGCACATCTTGTGGTTTTGCAGAAAACTTCATCCGCGTCTACCAAAATATGCATGTGCATGCTTAAAACGCGTTTTCGCACAAATGCGTGCGCGGGTGCTAAAAATAGCAGCATCGGCATGCTTAGCACGTCGTTTGGTAGAAATCCACGTGCGCGTTCTGCAAAAAAGCACCATTTGCATGCACATCTTGTGGTTTTGCAGAAAACTTCATCCGCGTCTACCAAAAAGATGCATGTGCATGCTTAAAACGCGTTTTCGCACAAATGCGTGCGCGGGTGCTAAAAAGAGCAGCATCGGCATGCTTAGCACGTCGTTTGGTAGAAATCCACGTGCGCGTTCTGCCAAAAGCACCATTTGCATGCACATCTTGTGGTTTTGCAGAAAACTTCATCCGCGTCTACCAAAAGATGCATGTGCATGCTTAAAACGCGTTTTCGCACAAATCCGTGCGCGGGTGCTAAAAAGAGCAGCATCGGCATGCTTAGCACGTCGTTTGGTAGAAATCCACGTGCGCGTTCTGCAAAAAGCACCATTTGCATGCACGTCTTGTGGTTTTGCAGAAAACTTCATCCGCGTCTACCAAAAGATGCATGGGCATGCTTAAAACGCGTTTTCGCACAAATGCGTGCGCGGGTGCTAAAAAGAGCAGCATCGGCATGCTTAGCACGTCGTTTGGTAGAAATCCACGTGCGCGTTCTGCCAAAAGCACCATTTGCATGCACATCTTGTGGTTTTGCAGAAAACTTCATCCGCGTCTACCAAAAGATGCATGTGCATGCTTAAAACGCGTTTTCGCACAAATCCGTGCGCGGGTGCTAAAAAGAGCAGCATCGGCATGCTTAGCACGTCGTTTGGTAGAAATCCACGAGCGCGTTCTGCTAAAAGCACCATTTGCATGCACATCTTGTGGTTTTGCAGAAAACTTCATCCGCGTCTACCAAAAGATGCATGTGCATGCTTAAAACGCGTTTTCGCACAAATGCGTGCGCGGGTGCTAAAAAGAGCAGCATCGGCATGCTTAGCACGTCGTTTGGTAGAAATCCACGTGCGCGTTCTGCCAAAAGCACCATTTGCATGCACATCTTGTGGTTTTGCAGAAAACTTCATCCGCGTCTACCAAAAGATGCATGTGCATGCTTAAAACGCGTTTTTCGCACAAATCCGTGCGCGGGTGCTAAAAAGAGCAGCATCGGCATGCTTAGCACGTCGTTTGGTAGAAATCCACGTGCGCGTTCTGCAAAAAGCACCATTTGCATGCACATCTTGTGGTTTTGCAGAAAACTTCATCCGCGTCTACCAAAAGATGCATGTGCATGCTTAAAACGCGTTTTCGCACAAATGCGTGCGCGGGTGCTAAAAAGAGCAGCATCGGCATGCTTAGCACGTCGTTTGGTAGAAATCCACGTGCGCGTTCTGCAAAAAGCACCATTTGCATGCACATCTTGTGGTTTTGCAGAAAACTTCATCCGCGTCTACCAAAAGATGCATGTGCATGCTTAAAACGCATTTTCGCACAAATGCGTGCGCGGGTGCTAAAAAGAGCAGCATCGGCATGCTTAGCACGTCGTTTGGTAGAAATCCACGTGCGCGTTCTGCAAAAAGCACCATTTGCATGCACATGTTGTGGTTTTGCAGAAAACTTCATCCGCGTCTACCAAAAGATGCATGTGCATGCTTAAAACGCGTTTTTCCCACAAATGCGTGCGCGGGTGCTAAAAAGAGCAGCATCGGCATGCTTAGCACGTCGTTTGGTAGAAATCCACGTGCGCGTTCTGCCAAAAGCACCATTTGCATGCACATCTTGTGGTTTTGCAGAAAACTTCATCCGCGTCTACCAAAAGATGCATGTGCATGCTTAAAACGCGTTTTCGCACAAATGCGTGCGCGGGTGCTAAAAAGAGCAGCATCGGCATGCTTAGCACGTCGTTTGGTAGAAATCCACGTGCGCGTTCTGCCAAAAGCACCATTTGCATGCACATCTTGTGGTTTTGCAGAAAACTTCATCCGCGTCTACCAAAAGATGCATGTGCATGCTTAAAACGCGTTTTTCGCACAAATCCGTGCGCGGGTGCTAAAAAGAGCAGCATCGGCATGCTTAGCACGTCGTTTGGTAGAAATCCACGTGCGCGTTCTGCAAAAAGCACCATTTGCGTGCACGTCTTGTGGTTTTGCAGAAAACTTCATCCGCGTCTACCAAAAGATGCATGGGCATGCTTAAAACGCGTTTTCGCACAAATGCGTGCGCGGGTGCTAAAAAGAGCAGCATCGGCATGCTTAGCACGTCGTTTGGTAGAAATCCACGTGCGCGTTCTGCCAAAAGCACCATTTGCATGCACATCTTGTGGTTTTGCAGAAAACTTTATCCGCGTCTACCAAAAGATGCATGTGCATGCTTAAAACGCGTTTTCGCACAAATCCGTGCGCGGGTGCTAAAAAGAGCAGCATCGGCAAGCTTAGCACGTCGTTTGGTAGAAATCCACGTGCGCGTTCTGCAAAAAGCACCATTTGCATGCACATCTTGTGGTTTTGCAGAAAACTTCATCCGCGTCTACCAAAAGATGCATGTGCATGCTTAAAACGCGTTTTCGCACAAATGCGTGCGCGGGTGCTAAAAAGAGCAGCATCGGCATGCTTAGCACGTCGTTTGGTAGAAATCCACGTGCGCGTTCTGCAAAAAGCACCATTTGCATGCACATCTTGTGGTTTTGCAGAAAACTTCATCCGCGTCTACCAAAAGATGCATGTGCATGCTTAAAACGCGTTTTCGTACAAACGCGTGCGCGGGTGCTAAAAAGAGCAGCATCGGCATGCTTAGCACGTCGTTTGGTAGAAATCCACGTGCGCGTTCTGCGAAAAGCACCATTTGCATGCACATCTTGTGGTTTTGCAGAAAACTTCATCCGCGTCTACCAAAAGATGCATGTGCATGCTTAAAACGCGTTTTCGCACAAATCCGTGCGCGGGTGCTAAAAAGAGCAGCATCGGCATGCTTAGCACGTCGTTTATTAGAAATCCACGTGCGCGTTCTGCAAAAAGCACCATTTGCATGCACATCTTGTGGTTTTGCAGAAAACTTCATCCGCGTCTACCAAAAGATGCATGTGCATGCTTAAAACGCGTTTTCGCACAAATGCGTGCGCGGGTGCTAAAAAGAGCAGCATCGGCATGCTTAGCACGTCGTTTGATAGACATCCACGTGCGCGTTCTGCCAAAAGCACCATTTGCATGCACATCTTGTGGTTTTGCAGAAAACTTCATCCATGTCTACCAAAAGATGCATGTGCATGCTTAAAACGCTTTTTCGCACAAATCCGTGCGCGGGTGCTAAAAAGAGCAGCATCGGCATGCTTAGCACGTCGTTTGGTAGAAATCCACGTGCGCGTTCTGCAAAAAGCACCATTTGCATGCACATCTTGTGGTTTTGCAGAAAACTTCATCCGCGTCTACCAAAAGATGCATGTGCATGCTAAAAACGCGTTTTCGCACAAATGCGTGCGCGGGTGCTAAAAAGAGCAGCATTGGCATGCTTAGCACGTCGTTTGGTAGAAATCCACGTGCGCGTTCTGCCAAAAGCACCATTTGCATGCACATCTTGTGGTTTTGCAGAAAACTTCATCCGCGTCTACCAAAAGATGCATGTGCATGCTTAAAACGCGTTTTCGCACAAATGCGTGCGCGGGTGCTAAAAAGAGCAGCATCGGCATGCTTAGCACGTCGTTTGGTAGAAATCCACGTGCGCGTTCTGCAAAAAGCACCATTTGCATGCACATCTTGTGGTTTTGCAGAAAACTTCATCCGCGTCTACCAAAAGATGCATGTGCATGCTTAAAACGCGTTTTCGCACAAATGCGTGCGCGGGTGCTAAAAATAGCAGCATCGGCATGCTTAGCACGTCGTTTGGTAGAAATCCACGTGCGCGTTCTGCAAAAAGCACCATTTGCATGCACATCTTGTGGTTTTGCAGAAAACTTCATCCGCGTCTACCAAAAGATGCATGTGCATGCTTAAAACGCGTTTTCGCACAAATGCGTGCGCGAGTGCTAAAAAGAGCAGCATCGGCATGCTTAGCACGTCGTTTGGTAGAAATCCACGAGCGCGTTCTGCAAAAAGCACCATTTGCATGCACATCTTGTGGTTTTGCAGAAAACTTCATCCGCGTCTACCAAAAGATGCATGTGCATGCTTAAAACGCGTTTTCGCACAAATCCGTGCGCGGGTGCTAAAAAGAGCAGCATCGGCATGCTTAGCACGTCGTTTGGTAGCAATCCACGTGCGCGTTCTGCAAAAAGCACCATTTGCTTGCACATCTTGTGGTTTTGCAGAAAACTTCATCCGCGTCTACCAAAAGATGCATGTGCATGCTTAAAACGCGTTTTCGCACAAATGCGTGCGCGGGTGCTAAAAACAGCAGCATCGGCATGCTTAGCACGTCGTTTGGTAGAAATCCACGAGCGCGTTCTGCAAAAAGCACCATTTGCATGCACATCTTGTGGTTTTGCAGAAAACTTCATCCGCGTCTACCAAAAGATGCATGTGCATGCTTAAAACGCGTTTTCGCACAAATGCGTGCGCGGGTGCTAAAAAGAGCAGCATCGGCATGCTTAGCACGTCGTTTGGTAGAAATCCACGAGCGCGTTCTGCAAAAAGCACCATTTGCATGCACATCTTGTGGTTTTGCAGAAAACTTCATCCGCGTCTACCAAAAGATGCATGTGCATGCTTAAAACGCGTTTTCGCACAAATCCGTGCGCGGGTGCTAAAAAGAGCAGCATCGGCATGCTTAGCACGTCGTTTGGTAGAAATCCACGTGCGCGTTCTGCAAAAAGCACCATTTGCATGCACATCTTGTGGTTTTGCAGAAAACTTCATCCGCGTCTACCAAAAGATGCATGTGCATGCTTAAAACGCGTTTTCGCACAAATGCGTGCGCGGGTGCTAAAAAGAGCAGCATTGGCATGCTTAGCACGTCGTTTGGTAGAAATCCACGTGCGCGTTCTGCCAAAAGCACCATTTGCATGCACATCTTGTGGTTTTGCAGAAAACTTCATCCGCGTCTACCAAAAGATACATGTGCATGCTTAAAACGCGTTTTCGCACAAATCCGTGCGCGGGTGCTAAAAAGAGCAGCATCGGCATGCTTAGCACGTCGTTTGGTAGAAATCCACGTGCGCGTTCTGCAAAAAGCACCATTTGCATGCACATCTTGTGGTTTTGCAGAAAACTTCATCCGCGTCTACCAAAAGATGCATGTGCATGCTTAAAACGCGTTTTCGCACAAATGCGTGCACGGGTGCTAAAAAGAGCAGCATCGGCTTGCTTAGCACGTCGTTTGGTAGAAATCCACGAGCGCGTTCTGCAAAAAGCACCATTTGCATGCACATCTTGTGGTTTTGCAGAAAACTTCATCCGCGTCTACCAAAAGATGCATGTGCATGCTTAAAACGCGTTTTCGCACAAATGCGTGCGCGGGTGCTAAAAAGAGCAGCATCGGCATGTTTAACACGTCGTTTGGTAGAAATCCACGTGCGCGTTCTGCCAAAAGCACCATTTGCATGCACATCTTGTGGTTTTGCAGAAAACTTCATCCGCGTCTACCAAAAGATGCATGTGCAGCTAAAACGCGTTTCGCAAAAATGCGTGCGCGGGTGCTAAAAAGAGCAGCATCGGCATGCTTAACACGTCGTTTGGTAGAAATCCACGTGCGCGTTCTGCCAAAAGCACCATTTGCATGCACATCTTGTGGTTTTGCAGAAAACTTCATCGCGTCTACCAAAGATGCATGTGCATGCTTAAAACGCGTTTTCGCACAAATCCGTGCGCGGGTGCTAAAAAGAGCAGCATTGGCATGCTTAGCACGTCGTTTGGTAGAAATCCACGTGCGCTTTCCGCCAAAAGCACCATTTGCATGCACATCTTGTGGTTTTGCAGAAAACTTCATCCGCGTCTACCAAAAGATGCATGTGCATGCTTAAAACGCGTTTCGCACAAATCCGTGCGCGGGTGCTAAAAGAGCAGCATCGGCAAGCTTAGCACGTCGTTTGGTAGAAATCCACGTGCGCGTTCTGCAAAAAGCACCATTTGCATGCACATCTTGTGGTTTTGCAGAAAACTTCATCCGCGTCTACCAAAAGATGCATGTGCATGCTTAAAACGCGTTTTCGCACAAATGCGTGCGCGGGTGCTAAAAAGAGCAGCATCGGCATGCTTAGCACGTCGTTTGGTAGAAATCCACGTGCGCGTTCTGCAAAAAGCACCATTTGCATGCACATCTTGTGGTTTTGCAGAAAACTTCATCCGCGTCTACCAAAATATGCATGTGCATGCTTAAAACGCGTTTTCGCACAAATGCGTGCGCGGGTGCTAAAATAGCAGCATCGGCATGCTTAGCACGTCGTTTGGTAGAAATCCACGTTGCGCGTTCTGCAAAAAGCACCATTTGCATGCACATCTTGTAGTTTTGCAGAAAACTTTCATCCGCGTCTTTTAAAAGATGCATGTGCATGCTTAAAACGCGTTTTCCCGCACAAATCCGTGCGCGGGTGCTAAAAAGAGCAGCATCGGCCATGCTTAGCACGTCGTTTGGTAGAAATCCACGTGCGCGTTCTGCAAAAAGCACCATTTGCATGCACGTCTTGTGGTTTGCAGAAAACTTCATCCGCGTCTAGCAAAAAATGCGATGGGCATGCTTAAAACGCGTTTTCGCACAAATGCGTGCGCGTGTGCTAAAAAGAGCAGCATCGGCATGCTTAGCACGTCGTTTGGTAGAAATCCACGTGCGCGTTCTGCCAAAAGCACCATTTGCATGCACATCTTGTGGTTTTGCAGAAAACTTCATCCGCGTCTACCAAAAGATGCATGTGCATGCTTAAAACGCGTTTTCGCACAAATCCGTGCCGCGGGTGCTAAAAAGAGCAGCATCGGCAAGCTTAGCACGTCGTTTGGTAGAAATCCACGTGCGCGTTCTGCAAAAAGCACCATTTGCATGCACATCTTGTGGTTTTGCAGAAAACTTCATCCGCGTCTACCAAAAGATGCATGTGCATGCTTAAAACGCGTTTTCGCACAAATGCGTGCGCGGGTGCTAAAAAGAGCAGCATCGGCAAGCTTAGCACGTCGTTTGGTAGAAATCCACGTGCGCGTTCTGCAAAAAGCACCATTTGCATGCACATCTTGTGGTTTTGCAGAAAACTTCATCCGCGTCTACCAAAAGATGCATGTGCATGCTTAAAACGCGTTTTCGCACAAATGCGTGCGCGGGTGCTAAAAAGAGCAGCATCGGCATGCTTAGCACGTCGTTTGGTAGAAATCCACGTGCGCGTTCTGCAAAAAGCACCATTTGCATGCACATCTTGTGGTTTTGCAGAAAACTTCATCCGCGTCTACCAAAATATGCATGTGCATGCTTAAAACGCGTTTTCGCACAAATGCGTGCGCGGGTGCTAAAAATAGCAGCATCGGCATGCTTAGCACGTCGTTTGGTAGAAATCCACGTGCGCGTTCTGCAAAAAGCACCATTTGCATGCACATCTTGTAGTTTTGCAGAAAACTTCATCCGCGTCTTTTAAAAGATGCATGTGCATGCTTAAAACGCGTTTTCGCACAAATCCGTGCGCGGGTGCTAAAAAGAGCAGCATCGGCATGCTTAGCACGTCGTTTGGTAGAAATCCACGTGCGCGTTCTGCAAAAAGCACCATTTGCATGCACGTCTTGTGGTTTTGCAGAAAACTTCATCCGCGTCTAGCAAAAAATGCATGGGCATGCTTAAAACGCGTTTTCGCACAAATGCGTGCGCGTGTGCTAAAAAGAGCAGCATCGGCATGCTTAGCACGTCGTTTGGTAGAAATCCACGTGCGCGTTCTGCCAAAAGCACCATTTGCATGCACATCTTGTGGTTTTGCAGAAAACTTCATCCGCGTCTACCAAAAGATGCATGTGCATGCTTAAACGCGTTTTCGCACAAATCCGTGCGCGGGTGCTAAAAAGAGCAGCATCGGCAAGCTTAGCACGTCGTTTGGTAGAAATCCACGTGCGCGTTCTGCAAAAAGCACCATTTGCATGCACATCTTGTGGTTTTGCAGAAAACTTCATCCGCGTCTACCAAAAGATGCATGTGCATGCTTAAAACGCGTTTTCGCACAAATGCGTGCGCGGGTGCTAAAAAGAGCAGCATCGGCATGCTTAGCACGTCGTTTGGTAAAAATCCACGTGCGCGTTCTGCAAAAAGCACCATTTGCATGCACATCTTGTGGTTTTGCAGAAAACTTCATCCGCGTCTACCAAAAGATGCATGTGCATGCTTAAAACGCGTTTTCGCACAAATGCGTGCGCGGGTGCTAAAAAGAGCAGCATCGGCATGCTTAGCACGTCGTTTGGTAGAAATCCACGTGCGCGTTCTGCAAAAAGCACCATTTGCATGCACATCTTGTGGTTTTGCAGAAAACTTCATCCGCGTCTACCAAAATATGCATGTGCATGCTTAAAACGCGTTTTCGCACAAATGCGTGCGCGGGTGCTAAAAATAGCAGCATCGGCATGCTTAGCACGTCGTTTGGTAGAAATCCACGTGCGCGTTCTGCAAAAAGCACCATTTGCATGCACATCTTGTGGTTTTGCAGAAAACTTCATCCGCGTCTACCAAAAGATGCATGTGCATGCTTAAAACGCGTTTTCGCACAAATGCGTGCGCGGGTGCTAAAAAGAGCAGCATCGGCATGCTTAGCACGTCGTTTGGTAGAAATCCACGTGCGCGTTCTGCCAAAAGCACCATTTGCATGCACATCTTGTGGTTTTGCAGAAAACTTCATCCGCGTCTACCAAAAGATGCATGTGCATGCTTAAAACGCGTTTTCGCACAAATCCGTGCGCGGGTGCTAAAAAGAGCAGCATCGGCATGCTTAGCACGTCGTTTGGTAGAAATCCACGTGCGCGTTCTGCAAAAAGCACCATTTGCATGCACGTCTTGTGGTTTTGCAGAAAACTTCATCCGCGTCTACCAAAAGATGCATGGGCATGCTTAAAACGCGTTTTCGCACAAATGCGTGCGCGGGTGCTAAAAGGAGCAGCATCGGCATGCTTAGCACGTCGTTTGGTAGAAATCCACGTGCGCGTTCTGCCAAAAGCACCATTTGCATGCACATCTTGTGGTTTTGCAGAAAACTTCATCCGCGTCTACCAAAAGATGCATGTGCATGCTTAAAACGCGTTTTCGCACAAATCCGTGCGCGGGTGCTAAAAAGAGCAGCATCGGCAAGCTTAGCACGTCGTTTGGTAGAAATCCACGTGCGCGTTCCGCAAAAAGCACCATTTGCATGCACATCTTGTGGTTTTGCAGAAAACTTCATCCGCGTCTACCAAAAGATGCATGTGCATGCTTAAAACGCGTTTTCGCACAAATGCGTGCGCGGGTGCTAAAAAGAGCAGCATCGGCATGCTTAGCACGTCGTTTGGTAGAAATCCACGTGCGCGTTCTGCAAAAAGCACCATTTGCATGCACATCTTGTGGTTTTGCAGAAAACTTCATCCGCGTCTACCAAAAGATGCATGAGCATGCTTAAAACGCGTTTTCGCACAAATGCGTGCGCGGGTGCTAAAAAGAGCAGCATCGGCATGCTTAGCACGTCGTTTGGTAGAAATCCACGTGCGCGTTCTGCCAAAAGCACCATTTGCATGCACATCTTGTGGTTTTGCAGAAAACTTCATCCGCGTCTACCAAAAGATGCATGTGCATGCTTAAAACGCGTTTTCGCACAAATCCGTGCGCGGGTGCTAAAAAGAGCAGCATCGGCATGCTTAGCACGTCGTTTGGTAGAAATCCACGTGCGCGTTCTGCAAAAAGCACCATTTGCATGCACATCTTGTGGTTTTGCAGAAAACTTCATCCGCGTCTACCAAAAGATGCATGTGCATGCTTAAAACGCGTTTTCGCACAAATGCGTGCGCGGGTGCTAAAAAGAGCAGCATCGGCATGCTTAGCACGTCGTTTGGTAGAAATCCACGTGCGCGTTCTGCCAAAAGCACCATTTGCATGCACATCTTGTGGTTTTGCAGAAAACTTCATCCGCGTCTACCAAAAGATGCATGTGCATGCTGAAAACGCGTTTTCGCACAAATCCGTGCGCGGGTGCTAAAAAGAGCAGCATCGGCATGCTTAGCACGTCGTTTGGTAGAAATCCACGTGCGCGTTCTGCAAAAAGCACCATTTGCATGCACATCTTGTGGTTTTGCAGAAAACTTCATCCGCGTCTACCAAAAGATGCATGTGCATGCTTAAAACGCGTTTTCGCACAAATGCGTGCGCGGGTGCTAAAAAGAGCAGCATCGGCATGCTTAGCACGTCGTTTGGTAGAAATCCACGTGCGCGTTCTGCCAAAAGCACCATTTGCATGCACATCTTGTGGTTTTGCAGAAAACTTCATCCGCGTCTACCAAAAGATACATGTGCATGCTTAAAACGCGTTTTCGCACAAATGCGTGCGCGGGTGCTAAGAGCAGCATCGGCATGCTTAGCACGTCGTTTGGTAAAAATTCACGTGCGCGTTCTGCCAAAAGCACCATTTGCATGCACATCTTGTGGTTTTGCAGAAAACTTCATCCGCGTCTACCAAAAGATGCATGTGCATGCTTAAAACGCGTTTTCGCACAAATGCGTGCGCGGGTGCTAAAAAGAGCAGCATCGGCATGCTTAGCACGTCGTTTGGTAGAAATCCACGTGCGCGTTCTGCAAAAAGCACCATTTGCATGCACATCTTGTGGTTTTGCAGAAAACTTCATCCGCGTCTACCAAAAGATGCATGTGCATGCTTAAAACGCGTTTTCGCACAAATGCGTGCGCGGGTGCTAAAAAGTGCAGCATCGGCATGCTTAGCACGTCGTTTGGTAGAAATCCACGTGCGCGTTCTGCAAAAAGCACCATTTGCATGCACGTCTTGTGGTTTTGCAGAAAACTTCATCCGCGTCTACCAAAAGATGCATGGGCATGCTTAAAACGCGTTTTCGCACAAATGCGTGCGCGGGTGCTAAACAGAGCAGCATCGGCATGCTTAGCACGTCGTTTGGTAGAAATCCACGTGCGCGTTCTGCCAAAAGCACCATTTGCATGCACATCTTGTGGTTTTGCAGAAAACTTCATCCGCGTCTACCAAAAGATGCATGTGCATGCTTAAAACGCGTTTTCGCACAAATCCGTGCGCGGGTGCTAAAAAGAGCAGCATCGGCAAGCTTAGCACGTCGTTTGGTAGAAATCCACGTGCGCGTTCTGCCAAAAGCACCATTTGCATGCACATCTTGTGGTTTTGCAGAAAACTTCATCCGCGTCTACCAAAAGATGCATGTGCATGCTTAAAACGCGTTTTCGCACAAATGCGTGCGCGGGTGCTAAGAAGAGCAGCATCGGCATGCTTAGCACGTCGTTTGGTAAAAAATCACGTGCGCGTTCTGCCAAAAGCACCATTTGCATGCACATCTTGTGGTTTTGCAGAAAACTTCATCCGCGTCTACCAAAAGATGCATGTGCATGCTTAAAACGCGTTTTCGCACAAATGCGTGCGCGGGTGCTAAAAAGAGCAGGATCGGCATGCTTAGCACGTCGTTTGGTAGAAATCCACGTGCGCGTTCTGCAAAAAGCACCATTTGCATGCACATCTTGTGGTTTTGCAGAAAACTTCATCCGCGTCTACCAAAAGATGCATGTGCATGCTTAAAACGCGTTTTCGCACAAATGCGTGCGCGGGTGCTAAAAAGTGCAGCATCGGCATGCTTAGCACGTCGTTTGGTAGAAATCCACGTGCGCGTTCTGCCAAAAGCACCATTTGCATGCACATCTTGTGGTTTTGCAGAAAACTTCATCCGCGTCTACCAAAAGATGCATGTGCATGCTTAAAACGCGTTTTCGCACAAATCCGTGCGCGGGTGCTAAAAAGAGCAGCATCGGCATGCTTAGCACGTCGTTTGGTAGAAATCCACGTGCGCGTTCTGCAAAAAGCACCATTTGCATGCACGTCTTGTGGTTTTGCAGAAAACTTCATCCGCGTCTACCAAAAGATGCATGGGCATGCTTAAAACGCGTTTTCGCACAAATGCGTGCGCGGGTGCTAAAAAGAGCAGCATCGGCATGCTTAGCACGTCGTTTGGTAGAAATCCACGTGCGCGTTCTGCCAAAAGCACCATTTGCATGCACATCTTGTGGTTTTGCAGAAAACTTCATCCGCGTCTACCAAAAGATGCATGTGCATGCTTAAAACGCGTTTTCGCACAAATCCGTGCGCGGGTGCTAAAAAGAGCAGCATCGGCAAGCTTAGCACGTCGTTTGGTAGAAATCCACGTGCGCGTTCCGCAAAAAGCACCATTTGCATGCACATCTTGTGGTTTTGCAGAAAACTTCATCCGCGTCTACCAAAAGATGCATGTGCATGCTTAAAACGCGTTTTCGCACAAATGCGTGCGCGGGTGCTAAAAAGAGCAGCATCGGCATGCTTAGCACGTCGTTTGGTAGAAATCCACGTGCGCGTTCTGCAAAAAGCACCATTTGCATGCACATCTTGTGGTTTTGCAGAAAACTTCATCCGCGTCTACCAAAAGATGCATGAGCATGCTTAAAACGCGTTTTCGCACAAATGCGTGCGCGGGTGCTAAAAAGAGCAGCATCGGCATGCTTAGCACGTCGTTTGGTAGAAATCCACGTGCGCGTTCTGCCAAAAGCACCATTTGCATGCACATCTTGTGGTTTTGCAGAAAACTTCATCCGCGTCTACCAAAAGATGCATGTGCATGCTTAAAACGCGTTTTCGCACAAATCCGTGCGCGGGTGCTAAAAAGAGCAGCATCGGCATGCTTAGCACGTCGTTTGGTAGAAATCCACGTGCGCGTTCTGCAAAAAGCACCATTTGCATGCACATCTTGTGGTTTTGCAGAAAACTTCATCCGCGTCTACCAAAAGATGCATGTGCATGCTTAAAACGCGTTTTCGCACAAATCCGTGCGCGGGTGCTAAAAAGAGCAGCATCGGCATGCTTAGCACGTCGTTTGGTAGAAATCCACGTGCGCGTTCTGCAAAAAGCACAATTTGCATGCACATCTTGTGGTTTTGCAGAAAACTTCATCCGCGTCTACCAAAAGATGCATGTGCATGCTTAAAACGCGTTTTCGCACAAATGCGTGCGCGGGTGCTAAGAAGAGCAGCATCGGCATGCTTAGCACGTCGTTTGGTAAAAAATCACGTGCGCGTTCTGCCAAAAGCACCATTTGCATGCACATCTTGTGGTTTTGCAGAAAACTTCATCCGCGTCTACCAAAAGATGCATGTGCATGCTTAAAACGCGTTTTCGCACAAATGCGTGCGCGGGTGCTAAAAAGAGCAGGATCGGCATGCTTAGCACGTCGTTTGGTAGAAATCCACGTGCGCGTTCTGCAAAAAGCACCATTTGCATGCACATCTTGTGGTTTTGCAGAAAACTTCATCCGCGTCTACCAAAAGATGCATGTGCATGCTTAAAACGCGTTTTCGCACAAATGCGTGCGCGGGTGCTAAAAAGTGCAGCATCGGCATGCTTAGCACGTCGTTTGGTAGAAATCCACGTGCGCGTTCTGCCAAAAGCACCATTTGCATGCACATCTTGTGGTTTTGCAGAAAACTTCATCCGCGTCTACCAAAAGATGCATGTGCATGCTTAAAACGCGTTTTCGCACAAATCCGTGCGCGGGTGCTAAAAAGAGCAGCATCGGCATGCTTAGCACGTCGTTTGGTAGAAATCCACGTGCGCGTTCTGCAAAAAGCACCATTTGCATGCACGTCTTGTGGTTTTGCAGAAAACTTCATCCGCGTCTACCAAAAGATGCATGGGCATGCTTAAAACGCGTTTTCGCACAAATGCGTGCGCGGGTGCTAAAAAGAGCAGCATCGGCATGCTTAGCACGTCGTTTGGTAGAAATCCACGTGCGCGTTCTGCCAAAAGCACCATTTGCATGCACATCTTGTGGTTTTGCAGAAAACTTCATCCGCGTCTACCAAAAGATGCATGTGCATGCTTAAAACGCGTTTTCGCACAAATCCGTGCGCGGGTGCTAAAAAGAGCAGCATCGGCAAGCTTAGCACGTCGTTTGGTAGAAATCCACGTGCGCGTTCCGCAAAAAGCACCATTTGCATGCACATCTTGTGGTTTTGCAGAAAACTTCATCCGCGTCTACCAAAAGATGCATGTGCATGCTTAAAACGCGTTTTCGCACAAATGCGTGCGCGGGTGCTAAAAAGAGCAGCATCGGCATGCTTAGCACGTCGTTTGGTAGAAATCCACGTGCGCGTTCTGCAAAAAGCACCATTTGCATGCACATCTTGTGGTTTTGCAGAAAACTTCATCCGCGTCTACCAAAAGATGCATGAGCATGCTTAAAACGCGTTTTCGCACAAATGCGTGCGCGGGTGCTAAAAAGAGCAGCATCGGCATGCTTAGCACGTCGTTTGGTAGAAATCCACGTGCGCGTTCTGCCAAAAGCACCATTTGCATGCACATCTTGTGGTTTTGCAGAAAACTTCATCCGCGTCTACCAAAAGATGCATGTGCATGCTTAAAACGCGTTTTCGCACAAATCCGTGCGCGGGTGCTAAAAAGAGCAGCATCGGCATGCTTAGCACGTCGTTTGGTAGAAATCCACGTGCGCGTTCTGCAAAAAGCACCATTTGCATGCACATCTTGTGGTTTTGCAGAAAACTTCATCCGCGTCTACCAAAAGATGCATGTGCATGCTTAAAACGCGTTTTCGCACAAATCCGTGCGCGGGTGCTAAAAAGAGCAGCATCGGCATGCTTAGCACGTCGTTTGGTAGAAATCCACGTGCGCGTTCTGCAAAAAGCACAATTTGCATGCACATCTTGTGGTTTTGCAGAAAACTTCATCCGCGTCTACCAAAAGATGCATGTGCATGCTTAAAACGCGTTTTCGCACAAATGCGTGCGCGGGTGCTAAGAAGAGCAGCATCGGCATGCTTAGCACGTCGTTTGGTAAAAATTCACGTGCGCGTTCTGCCAAAAGCACCATTTGCATGCACATCTTGTGGTTTTGCAGAAAACTTCATCCGCGTCTACCAAAAGATGCATGTGCATGCTTAAAACGCGTTTTCGCACAAATGCGTGCGCGGGTGCTAAAAAGAGCAGCATCGGCATGCTTAGCACGTCGTTTGGTAGAAATCCACGTGCGTGTTCTGCAAAAAGCACCATTTGCATGCACATCTTGTGGTTTTGCAGAAAACTTCATCCGCGTCTACCAAAAGATGCATGTGCATGCTTAAAACGCGTTTTCGCACAAATCCGTGCGCGGGTGCTAAAAAGAGCAGCATCGGCGTGCTTAGCACGTCGTTTGGTAGAAATCCACGTGCGCGTTCTGCAAAAAGCACCATTTGCATGCACATCTTGTGGTTTTGCAGAAAACTTCATCCGCGTCTACCAAAAGATGCATGTGCATGCTTAAAACGCGTTTTCGCACAAATGCGTGCGCGGGTGCTAAAAAGAGCAGCATTGGCATGCTTAGCACGTCGTTTGGTAGAAATCCACGTGCGCGTTCTGCCAAAAGCACCATTTGCATGCACATCTTGTGGTTTTGCAGAAAACTTCATCCGCGTCTACCAAAAGATGCATGTGCATGCTTAAAACGCGTTTTCGCACAAATCCGTGCGCGGGTGCTAAAAAGAGCAGCATCGGCATGCTTAGCACGTCGTTTGGTAGACATCCACGTGCGCGTTCTGCCAAAAGCACCATTTGCATGCACATCTTGTGGTTTTGCAGAAAACTTCATCCGCGTCTACCAAAAGATGCATGTGCATGCTTAAAACGCGTTTTCGCACAAATCCGTGCGCGGGTGCTAAAAAGAGCAGCATCGGCATGCTTAGCACGTCGTTTGGTAGAAATCCACGTGCGCGTTCTGCAAAAAGCACCATTTGCATGCACGTCTTGTGGTTTTGCAGAGAACTTCATCCGCGTCTACCAAAAGATGCATGGGCATGCTTAAAACGCGTTTTCGCACAAATGCGTGCGCGGGTGCTAAAAAGAGCAGCATCGGCATGCTTAGCACGTCGTTTGGTAGAAATCCACGTGCGCGTTCTGCCAAAAGCACCATTTGCATGCACATCTTGTGGTTTTGCAGAAAACTTCATCCGCGTCTACCAAAAGATGCATGTGCATGCTTAAAACGCGTTTTCGCACAAATGCGTGCGCGGGTGCTAAAAAGAGCAGCATCGGCATGCTTAGCACGTCGTTTGGTAGAAATCCACGTGCGCGTTCTGCCAAAAGCACCATTTGCATGCACATCTTGTGGTTTTGCAGAAAACTTCATCCGCGTCTACCAAAAGATGCATGTGCATGCTTAAAACGCGTTTTCGCACAAATCCGTGCGCGGGTGCTAAAAAGAGCAGCATCGGCAAGCTTAGCACGTCGTTTGGTAGAAATCCACGTGCGCATTCTGCAAAAAGCACCATTTGCATGCACATCTTGTGGTTTTGCAGAAAACTTCATCCGCGTCTACCAAAAGATGCATGTGCATGCTTAAAACGCGTTTTCGCACAAATGCGTGCGCGGGTGCTAAAAAGAGCAGCATCGGCATGCTTAGCACGTCGTTTGGTAGAAATCCACGTGCGCGTTCTGCAAAAAGCACCATTTGCATGCACATCTTGTGGTTTTGCAGAAAACTTCATCCGCGTCTACCAAAATATGCATGTGCATGCTTAAAACGCGTTTTCGCACAAATGCGTGCGCGGGTGCTAAAAATAGCAGCATCGGCATGCTTAGCACGTCGTTTGGTAGAAATCCACGTGCGCGTTCTGCAAAAAGCACCATTTGCATGCACATCTTGTAGTTTTGCAGAAAACTTCATCCGCGTCTTTTAAAAGATGCATGTGCATGCTTAAAACGCGTTTTCGCACAAATCCGTGCGCGGGTGCTAAAAAGAGCAGCATCGGCATGCTTAGCACGTCGTTTGGTAGAAATCCACGTGCGCGTTCTGCAAAAAGCACCATTTGCATGCACGTCTTGTGGTTTTGCAGAAAACTTCATCCGCGTCTAGCAAAAGATGCATGGGCATGCTTAAAACGCGTTTTCGCACAAATGCGTGCGCGGGTGCTAAAAAGAGCAGCATCGGCATGCTCAGCACGTCGTTTGGTAGAAATCCACGTGCGCGTTCTGCCAAAAGCACCATTTGCATGCACATCTTGTGGTTTTGCAGAAAACTTCATCCGCGTCTACCAAAAGATGCATGTGCATGCTTAAACGCGTTTTCGCACAAATCCGTGCGCGGGTGCTAAAAAGAGCAGCATCGGCAAGCTTAGCACGTCGTTTGGTAGAAATCCACATGCGCGTTCTGCAAAAAGCACCATTTGCATGCACATCTTGTGGTTTTGCAGAAAACTTCATCCGCGTCTACCAAAAGATGCATGGGCATGCTTAAAACGCGTTTTCGCACAAATGCGTGCGCGGGTGCTAAAAAGAGCAGCATCGGCATGCTTAGCACGTCGTTTGGTAGAAATCCACGTGCGCGTTCTGCCAAAAGCACCATTTGCATGCACATCTTGTGGTTTTGCAGAAAACTTCATCCGCGTCTACCAAAAGATGCATGTGCATGCTTAAAACGCGTTTTCGCACAAATCCGTGCGCGGGTGCTAAAAAGAGCAGCATCGGCGTGCTTAGCACGTCGTTTGGTAGAAATCCACGTGCGCGTTCTGCAAAAAGCACCATTTGCATGCACATCTTGTGGTTTTGCAGAAAACTTCATCCGCGTCTACCAAAAGATGCATGTGCATGCTTAAAACGCGTTTTCGCACAAATGCGTGCGCGGGTGCTAAAAAGAGCAGCATTGGCATGCTTAGCACGTCGTTTGGTAGAAATCCACGTGCGCGTTCTGCCAAAAGCACCATTTGCATGCACATCTTGTGGTTTTGCAGAAAACTTCATCCGCGTCTACCAAAAGATGCATGTGCATGCTTAAAACGCGTTTTCGCACAAATCCGTGCGCGGGTGCTAAAAAGAGCAGCATCGGCATGCTTAGCACGTCGTTTGGTAGAAATCCACGTGCGCGTTCTGCCAAAAGCACCATTTGCATGCACATCTTGTGGTTTTGCAGAAAACTTCATCCGCGTCTACCAAAAGATGCATGTGCATGCTTAAAACGCGTTTTCGCACAAATCCGTGCGCGGGTGCTAAAAAGAGCAGCATCGGCATGCTTAGCACGTCGTTTGGTAGAAATCCACGTGCGCGTTCTGCAAAAAGCACCATTTGCATGCACGTCTTGTGGTTTTGCAGAGAACTTCATCCGCGTCTACCAAAAGATGCATGGGCATGCTTAAAACGCGTTTTCGCACAAATGCGTGCGCGGGTGCTAAAAAGAGCAGCATCGGCATGCTTAGCACGTCGTTTGGTAGAAATCCACGTGCGCGTTCTGCCAAAAGCACCATTTGCATGCACATCTTGTGGTTTTGCAGAAAACTTCATCCGCGTCTACCAAAAGATGCATGTGCATGCTTAAAACGCGTTTTCGCACAAATGCGTGCGCGGGTGCTAAAAAGAGCAGCATCGGCATGCTTAGCACGTCGTTTGGTAGAAATCCACGTGCGCGTTCTGCCAAAAGCACCATTTGCATGCACATCTTGTGGTTTTGCAGAAAACTTCATCCGCGTCTACCAAAAGATGCATGTGCATGCTTAAAACGCGTTTTCGCACAAATCCGTGCGCGGGTGCTAAAAAGAGCAGCATCGGCAAGCTTAGCACGTCGTTTGGTAGAAATCCACGTGCGCATTCTGCAAAAAGCACCATTTGCATGCACATCTTGTGGTTTTGCAGAAAACTTCATCCGCGTCTACCAAAAGATGCATGTGCATGCTTAAAACGCGTTTTCGCACAAATGCGTGCGCGGGTGCTAAAAAGAGCAGCATCGGCATGCTTAGCACGTCGTTTGGTAGAAATCCACGTGCGCGTTCTGCAAAAAGCACCATTTGCATGCACATCTTGTGGTTTTGCAGAAAACTTCATCCGCGTCTACCAAAATATGCATGTGCATGCTTAAAACGCGTTTTCGCACAAATGCGTGCGCGGGTGCTAAAAAGAGCAGCATCGGCAAGCTTAGCACGTCGTTTGGTAGAAATCCACGTGCGCATTCTGCAAAAAGCACCATTTGCATGCACATCTTATGGTTTTGCAGAAAACTTCATCCGCGTCTACCAAAAGATGCATGTGCATGCTTAAAACGCGTTTTCGCACAAATGCGTGCGCGGGTGCTAAAAAGAGCAGCATCGGCATGCTTAGCACGTCGTTTGGTAGAAATCCACGTGCGCGTTCTGCAAAAAGCACCATTTGCATGCACATCTTGTGGTTTTGCAGAAAACTTCATCCGCGTCTACCAAAATATGCATGTGCATGCTTAAAACGCGTTTTCGCACAAATGCGTGCGCGGGTGCTAAAAATAGCAGCATCGGCATGCTTAGCACGTCGTTTGGTAGAAATCCACGTGCGCGTTCTGCAAAAAGCACCATTTGCATGCACATCTTGTAGTTTTGCAGAAAACTTCATCCGCGTCTTTTAAAAGATGCATGTGCATGCTTAAAACGCGTTTTCGCACAAATCCGTGCGCGGGTGCTAAAAAGAGCAGCATCGGCATGCTTAGCACGTCGTTTGGTAGAAATCCACGTGCGCGTTCTGCAAAAAGCACCATTTGCATGCACGTCTTGTGGTTTTGCAGAAAACTTCATCCGCGTCTAGCAAAAGATGCATGGGCATGCTTAAAACGCGTTTTCGCACAAATGCGTGCGCGGGTGCTAAAAAGAGCAGCATCGGCATGCTCAGCACGTCGTTTGGTAGAAATCCACGTGCGCGTTCTGCCAAAAGCACCATTTGCATGCACATCTTGTGGTTTTGCAGAAAACTTCATCCGCGTCTACCAAAAGATGCATGTGCATGCTTAAACGCGTTTTCGCACAAATCCGTGCGCGGGTGCTAAAAAGAGCAGCATCGGCAAGCTTAGCACGTCGTTTGGTAGAAATCCACATGCGCGTTCTGCAAAAAGCACCATTTGCATGCACATCTTGTGGTTTTGCAGAAAACTTCATCCGCGGCTACCAAAAGATGCATGTGCATGCTTAAAACGCGTTTTCGCACAAATGCGTGCGCGGGTGCTAAAAAGAGCAGCATCGGCATGCTTAGCACGTCGTTTGGTAAAAATCCACGTGCGCGTTCTGCAAAAAGCACCATTTGCATGCACATCTTGTGGTTTTGCAGAACACTTCATCCGCGTCTACCAAAAGATGCATGTGCATGCTTAAAACGCGTTTTCGCACAAATGCGTGCGCGGGTGCTAAAAAGAGCAGCATCGGCATGCTTAGCACGTCGTTTGGTAGAAATCCACGTGCGCGTTCTGCAAAAAGCACCATTTGCATGCACATCTTGTGGTTTTGCAGAAAACTTCATCCGCGTCTACCAAAATATGCATGTGCATGCTTAAAACGCGTTTTCGCACAAATGCGTGCGCGGGTGCTAAAAATAGCAGCATCGGCATGCTTAGCACGTCGTTTGGTAGAAATCCACGTGCGCGTTCTGCAAAAAGCACCATTTGCATGCACATCTTGTGGTTTTGCAGAAAACTTCATCCGCGTCTACCAAAAGATGCATGTGCATGCTTAAAACGCGTTTTCGCACAAATGCGTGCGCGGGTGCTAAAAAGAGCAGCATCGGCATGCTTAGCACGTCGTTTGGTAGAAATCCACGTGCGCGTTCTGCCAAAAGCACCATTTGCATGCACATCTTGTGGTTTTGCAGAAAACTTCATCCGCGTCTACCAAAAGATGCATGTGCATGCTTAAAACGCGTTTTCGCACAAATCCGTGCGCGGGTGCTAAAAAGAGCAGCATCGGCATGCTTAGCACGTCGTTTGGTAGAAATCCACGTGCGCGTTCTGCAAAAAGCACCATTTGCATGCACGTCTTGTGGTTTTGCAGAAAACTTCATCCGCGTCTACCAAAAGATGCATGGGCATGCTTAAAACGCGTTTTCGCACAAATGCGTGCGCGGGTGCTAAAAAGAGCAGCATCGGCATGCTTAGCACGTCGTTTGGTAGAAATCCACGTGCGCGTTCTGCCAAAAGCACCATTTGCATGCACATCTTGTGGTTTTGCAGAAAACTTCATCCGCGTCTACCAAAGATGCATGTGCATGCTTAAAACGCGTTTTCGCACAAATGCGTGCGCGGGGGCTAAAAAGAGCAGCATCGGCATGCTTTGCACGTAGTTTGGTAGAAATCCACGAGCGCGTTCTGCAAAAAGCACCATTTGCATGCACATCTTGTGGTTTTGCAGAAAACTTCATCCGCGTCTACCAAAAGATGCATGTGCATGCTTAAAACGCGTTTTCGCACAAATGCGTGCGCGGGTGCTAAAAAGAGCAGCATCGGCATGCTTAGCACGTCGTTTGATGGACATCCACGTGCGCGTTCTGCCAAAAGCACCATTTGCATGCACATCTTGTGGTTTTGCAGAAAACTTCATCCGCGTCTACCAAAAGATGCATGTGCATGCTTAAAACGCGTTTTCGCACAAATGCGTGCGCGGGTGCTAAAAAGAGCAGCATCGGCATGCTTAGCACGTCGTTTGGTAGAAATCCACGAGCGCGTTCTGCTAAAAGCACCATTTGCATGCACATCTTGTGGTTTTGCAGAAAACTTCATCCGCGTCTACCAAAAGATGCATGTGCATGCTTAAAACGCGTTTTCGCACAAATGCGTGCGCGGGTGCTAAAAAGAGCAGCATCGGCATGCTTAGCACGTCGTTTGGTAGAAATCCACGTGCGCGTTCTGCCAAAAGCACCATTTGCATGCACATCTTGTGGTTTTGCAGAAAACTTCATCCGCGTCTACCAAAAGATGCATGTGCATGCTTAAAACGCGTTTTCGCACAAATCCGTGCGCGGGTGCTAAAAAGAGCAGCATCGGCATGCTTAGCACGTCGTTTGGTAGAAATCCACGTGCGCGTTCTGCAAAAAGCACCATTTGCATGCACATCTTGTGGTTTTGCAGAAAACTTCATCCGCGTCTACCAAAAGATGCATGTGCATGCTTAAAACGCGTTTTCGCACAAATGCGTGCGCGGGTGCTAAAAAGAGCAGCATCGGCATGCTTAGCACGTCGTTTGGTAGAAATCCACGTGCGCGTTCTGCAAAAAGCACCATTTGCATGCACATCTTGTGGTTTTGCAGAAAACTTCATCCGCGTCTACCAAAAGATGCATGTGCATGCTTAAAACGCATTTTCGCACAAATGCGTGCGCGGGTGCTAAAAAGAGCAGCATCGGCATGCTTAGCACGTCGTTTGGTAGAAATCCACGTGCGCGTTCGGCAAAAAGCACCATTTGCATGCACATCTTGTGGTTTTGCAGAAAACTTCATCCGCGTCTACCAAAAGATGCATGTGCATGCTTAAAACGCGTTTTCCCACAAATGCGTGCGCGGGTGCTAAAAAGAGCAGCATCGGCATGCTTAGCACGTCGTTTGGTAGAAATCCACGTGCGCGTTCTGCCAAAAGCACCATTTGCATGCACATCTTGTGGTTTTGCAGAAAACTTCATCCGCGTCTACCAAAAGATGCATGTGCATGCTTAAAACGCGTTTTCGCACAAATCCGTGCGCGGGTGCTAAAAATAGCAGCATCGGCATGCTTAGCACGTCGTTTGGTAGAAATCCACGTGCGCGTTCTGCAAAAAGCACCATTTGCATGCACATCTTGTGGTTTTGCAGAAAACTTCATCCGCGTCTACCAAAAGATGCATGTGCATGCTTAAAACGCGTTTTCGCACAAATGCGTGCGCGGGTGCTAAAAGGAGCAGCATCGGCATGCTTAGCACGTCGTTTGGTAGAAATCCACGTGCGCGTTCTGCAAAAAGCACCATTTGCATGCACATCTTGTGGTTTTGCAGAAAACTTCATCCGCGTCTACCAAAAGATGCATGTCCATGCTTAAAACGCGTTTTCGCACAAATGCGTGCGCGGGTGCTAAAAAGAGCAGCATCGGCATGCTTAGCACGTCGTTTGGTAGAAATCCACGTGCGCGTTCTGCAAAAAGCACCATTTGCATGCACATCTTGTGGTTTTGCAGAAAACTTCATCCGCGTCTACCAAAAGATGCATGTGCATGCTTAAAACGCGTTCTCGCACAAATGCGTGCGCGGGTGCTAAAAAGAGCAGCATCGGCATGCTTAGCACGTCGTTTGGTAGAAATCCACGTGCGCGTTCTGCCAAAAGCACAATTTGCATGCACATCTTGTGGTTTTGCAGAAAACTTCATCCGCGTCTACCAAAAGATGCATGTACATGCTTAAAACGCGTTTTCGCACAAATGCGTGCGCGGGTGCTAAAAAGAGCAGCATCGGCATGCTTAGCACGTCGTTTGCTAGAAATCCACGTGCGCGTTCTGCCAAAAGCACCAGTTGCATGCACATCTTGTGGTTTTGCAGAAAACTTCATCCGCGTCTACCAAAAGATGCATGTGCATGCTTAAAACGCGTTTTCGCACAAATGCGTGCGCGGGTGCTAAAAAGAGCAGCATCGGCATGCTTAGCACGTCGTTTGGTAGAAATCCACGTGCGCGTTCTGCCAAAAGCACCATTTGCATGCACATCTTGTGGTTTTGCAGAAAACTTCATCCGCGTCTACCAAAAGATGCATGTGCATGCTTAAAATGCGTTTTCGCACAAATCCGTGCGCGGGTGCTAAAAAGAGCAGCATCGGCATGCTTAGCACGTCGTTTGGTAGAAATCCACGTGCGCGTTCTGCCAAATGCACCATTTGCATGCACATCTTGTGGTTTTGCAGAAAACTTCATCCGCGTCTACCAAAAGATGCATGTGCATGCTTAAAACGCGTTTTCGCACAAATGCGTGCGCGGGTGCTAAAAAGAGCAGCATCGGCATGCTTAGCACGTCGTTTGGTAGAAATCCACGTGCGCGTTCTGCAAAAAGCACCATTTGCATGCACATCTTGTGGTTTTGCAGAAAACTTCATCCGCGTCTACCAAAATATGCATGTGCATGCTTAAAACGCGTTTTCGCACAAATCCGTGCGCGGGTGCTAAAAAGAGCAGCATCGGCATGCTTAGCACGTCGTTTGGTAGAAATCCACGTGCGCGTTCTGCAAAAAGCACCATTTGCATGCACGTCTTGTGGTTTTGCAGAAAACTTCATCCGCGTCTAGCAAAAGATGCATGGGCATGCTTAAAACGCGTTTTCGCACAAATGCGTGCGCGGGTGCTAAAAAGAGCAGCATCGGCATGCTTAGCACGTCGTTTGGTAGAAATCCACGTGCGCGTTCTGCCAAAAGCACCATTTGCATGCACATCTTGTGGTTTTGCAGAAAACTTCATCCGCGTCTACCAAAAGATGCATGTGCATGCTTAAACGCGTTTTCGCACAAATCCGTGCGCGGGTGCTAAAAAGAGCAGCATCGGCAAGCTTAGCACGTCGTTTGGTAGAAATCCACGTGCGCGTTCTGCAAAAAGCACCATTTGCATGCACATCTTGTGGTTTTGCAGAAAACTTCATCCGCATCTACCAAAAGATGCATGTGCATGCTTAAAACGCGTTTTCGCACAAATGCGTGCGCGGGTGCTAAAAAGAGCAGCATCGGCATGCTTAGCACGTCGTTTGGTAAAAATCCACGTGCGCGTTCTGCAAAAAGCACCATTTGCATGCACATCTTGTGGTTTTGCAGAAAACTTCATCCGCGTCTACCAAAAGATGCATGTGCATGCTTAAAACGCGTTTTCGCACAAATGCGTGCGCGGGTGCTAAAAAGAGCAGCATCGGCATGCTTAGCACGTCGTTTGGTAGAAATCCACGTGCGCGTTCTGCAAAAAGCACCATTTGCATGCACATCTTGTGGTTTTGCAGAAAACTTCATCCGCGTCTACCAAAATATGCATGTGCATGCTTAAAACGCGTTTTCGCACAAATGCGTGCGCGGGTGCTAAAAATAGCAGCATCGGCATGCTTAGCACGTCGTTTGGTAGAAATCCACGTGCGCGTTCTGCAAAAAGCACCATTTGAATGCACATCTTGTGGTTTTGCAGAAAACTTCATCCGCGTCTACCAAAAGATGCAAGTGCATGCTTAAAACGCGTTTTCGCACAAATGCGTGCGCGGGTGCTAAAAAGAGCAGCATCGGCATGCTTAGCACGTCGTTTGGTAGAAATCCACGTGCGCGTTCTGCCAAAAGCACCATTTGCATGCACATCTTGTGGTTTTGCAGAAAACTTCATCCGCGTCTACCAAAAGATGCATGTGCATGCTTAAAACGCGTTTTCGCACAAATCCGTGCGCGGGTGCTAAAAAGAGCAGCATCGGCATGCTTAGCACGTCGTTTGGTAGAAATCCACGTGCGCGTTCTGCAAAAAGCACCATTTGCATGCACGTCTTGTGGTTTTGCAGAAAACTTCATCCGCGTCTACCAAAAGATGCATGGGCATGCTTAAAACGCGTTTTCGCACAAATGCGTGCGCGGGTGCTAAAAAGAGCAGCATCGGCATGCTTAGCACGTCGTTTGGTAGAAATCCACGAGCGCGTTCTGCAAAAAGCACCATTTGCATGCACATCTTGTGGTTTTGCAGAAAACTTCATCCGCATCTACAAAAGATGCATGTGCATGCTTAAAACGCGTTTTCGCACAAATGCGTGCGCGGGTGCTAAAAAGAGCAGCATCGGCATGCTTAGCACGTCGTTTGGTAGAAATCCACGTGCGCGTTCTGCAAAAAGCACCATTTGCATGCACATCTTGTGGTTTTGCAGAAAACTTCATCCGCGTCTACCAAAAGATGCATGTGCATGCTTAAAACGCATTTTCGCACAAATGCGTGCGCGGGTGCTAAAAAGAGCAGCATCGGCATGCTTAGCACGTCGTTTGGTAGAAATCCACGTGCGCGTTCGGCAAAAAGCACCATTTGCATGCACATCTTGTGGTTTTGCAGAAAACTTCATCCGCGTCTACCAAAAGATGCATGTGCATGCTTAAAACGCGTTTTCCCACAAATGCGTGCGCGGGTGCTAAAAAGAGCAGCATCGGCATGCTTAGCACGTCGTTTGGTAGAAATCCACGTGCGCGTTCTGCCAAAAGCACCATTTGCATGCACATCTTGTGGTTTTGCAGAAAACTTCATCCGCGTCTACCAAAAGATGCATGTGCATGCTTAAAACGCGTTTTCGCACAAATCCGTGCGCGGGTGCTAAAAATAGCAGCATCGGCATGCTTAGCACGTCGTTTGGTAGAAATCCACGTGCGCGTTCTGCAAAAAGCACCATTTGCATGCACATCTTGTGGTTTTGCAGAAAACTTCATCCGCGTCTACCAAAAGATGCATGTGCATGCTTAAAACGCGTTTTCGCACAAATGCGTGCGCGGGTGCTAAAAGGAGCAGCATCGGCATGCTTAGCACGTCGTTTGGTAGAAATCCACGTGCGCGTTCTGCAAAAAGCACCATTTGCATGCACATCTTGTGGTTTTGCAGAAAACTTCATCCGCGTCTACCAAAAGATGCATGTCCATGCTTAAAACGCGTTTTCGCACAAATGCGTGCGCGGGTGCTAAAAAGAGCAGCATCGGCATGCTTAGCACGTCGTTTGGTAGAAATCCACGTGCGCGTTCTGCAAAAAGCACCATTTGCATGCACATCTTGTGGTTTTGCAGAAAACTTCATCCGCGTCTACCAAAAGATGCATGTGCATGCTTAAAACGCGTTCTCGCACAAATGCGTGCGCGGGTGCTAAAAAGAGCAGCATCGGCATGCTTAGCACGTCGTTTGGTAGAAATCCACGTGCGCGTTCTGCCAAAAGCACAATTTGCATGCACATCTTGTGGTTTTGCAGAAAACTTCATCCGCGTCTACCAAAAGATGCATGTACATGCTTAAAACGCGTTTTCGCACAAATGCGTGCGCGGGTGCTAAAAAGAGCAGCATCGGCATGCTTAGCACGTCGTTTGCTAGAAATCCACGTGCGCGTTCTGCCAAAAGCACCAGTTGCATGCACATCTTGTGGTTTTGCAGAAAACTTCATCCGCGTCTACCAAAAGATGCATGTGCATGCTTAAAACGCGTTTTCGCACAAATGCGTGCGCGGGTGCTAAAAAGAGCAGCATCGGCATGCTTAGCACGTCGTTTGGTAGAAATCCACGTGCGCGTTCTGCCAAAAGCACCATTTGCATGCACATCTTGTGGTTTTGCAGAAAACTTCATCCGCGTCTACCAAAAGATGCATGTGCATGCTTAAAATGCGTTTTCGCACAAATCCGTGCGCGGGTGCTAAAAAGAGCAGCATCGGCATGCTTAGCACGTCGTTTGGTAGAAATCCACGTGCGCGTTCTGCCAAATGCACCATTTGCATGCACATCTTGTGGTTTTGCAGAAAACTTCATCCGCGTCTACCAAAAGATGCATGTGCATGCTTAAAACGCGTTTTCGCACAAATGCGTGCGCGGGTGCTAAAAAGAGCAGCATCGGCATGCTTAGCACGTCGTTTGGTAGAAATCCACGTGCGCGTTCTGCAAAAAGCACCATTTGCATGCACATCTTGTGGTTTTGCAGAAAACTTCATCCGCGTCTACCAAAATATGCATGTGCATGCTTAAAACGCGTTTTCGCACAAATCCGTGCGCGGGTGCTAAAAAGAGCAGCATCGGCATGCTTAGCACGTCGTTTGGTAGAAATCCACGTGCGCGTTCTGCAAAAAGCACCATTTGCATGCACGTCTTGTGGTTTTGCAGAAAACTTCATCCGCGTCTAGCAAAAGATGCATGGGCATGCTTAAAACGCGTTTTCGCACAAATGCGTGCGCGGGTGCTAAAAAGAGCAGCATCGGCATGCTTAGCACGTCGTTTGGTAGAAATCCACGTGCGCGTTCTGCCAAAAGCACCATTTGCATGCACATCTTGTGGTTTTGCAGAAAACTTCATCCGCGTCTACCAAAAGATGCATGTGCATGCTTAAACGCGTTTTCGCACAAATCCGTGCGCGGGTGCTAAAAAGAGCAGCATCGGCAAGCTTAGCACGTCGTTTGGTAGAAATCCACGTGCGCGTTCTGCAAAAAGCACCATTTGCATGCACATCTTGTGGTTTTGCAGAAAACTTCATCCGCATCTACCAAAAGATGCATGTGCATGCTTAAAACGCGTTTTCGCACAAATGCGTGCGCGGGTGCTAAAAAGAGCAGCATCGGCATGCTTAGCACGTCGTTTGGTAAAAATCCACGTGCGCGTTCTGCAAAAAGCACCATTTGCATGCACATCTTGTGGTTTTGCAGAAAACTTCATCCGCGTCTACCAAAAGATGCATGTGCATGCTTAAAACGCGTTTTCGCACAAATGCGTGCGCGGGTGCTAAAAAGAGCAGCATCGGCATGCTTAGCACGTCGTTTGGTAGAAATCCACGTGCGCGTTCTGCAAAAAGCACCATTTGCATGCACATCTTGTGGTTTTGCAGAAAACTTCATCCGCGTCTACCAAAATATGCATGTGCATGCTTAAAACGCGTTTTCGCACAAATGCGTGCGCGGGTGCTAAAAATAGCAGCATCGGCATGCTTAGCACGTCGTTTGGTAGAAATCCACGTGCGCGTTCTGCAAAAAGCACCATTTGAATGCACATCTTGTGGTTTTGCAGAAAACTTCATCCGCGTCTACCAAAAGATGCAAGTGCATGCTTAAAACGCGTTTTCGCACAAATGCGTGCGCGGGTGCTAAAAAGAGCAGCATCGGCATGCTTAGCACGTCGTTTGGTAGAAATCCACGTGCGCGTTCTGCCAAAAGCACCATTTGCATGCACATCTTGTGGTTTTGCAGAAAACTTCATCCGCGTCTACCAAAAGATGCATGTGCATGCTTAAAACGCGTTTTCGCACAAATCCGTGCGCGGGTGCTAAAAAGAGCAGCATCGGCATGCTTAGCACGTCGTTTGGTAGAAATCCACGTGCGCGTTCTGCAAAAAGCACCATTTGCATGCACGTCTTGTGGTTTTGCAGAAAACTTCATCCGCGTCTACCAAAAGATGCATGGGCATGCTTAAAACGCGTTTTCGCACAAATGCGTGCGCGGGTGCTAAAAAGAGCAGCATCGGCATGCTTAGCACGTCGTTTGGTAGAAATCCACGAGCGCGTTCTGCAAAAAGCACCATTTGCATGCACATCTTGTGGTTTTGCAGAAAACTTCATCCGCATCTACAAAAGATGCATGTGCATGCTTAAAACGCGTTTTCGCACAAATGCGTGCGCGGGTGCTAAAAAGAGCAGCATCGGCATGCTTAGCACGTCGTTTGGTAAAAATCCACGTGCGCGTTCTGCAAAAAGCACCATTTGCATGCACATCTTGTGGTTTTGCAGAAAACTTCATCCGCGTCTACCAAAAGATGCATGTGCATGCTTAAAACGCGTTTTCGCACAAATGCGTGCGCGGGTGCTAAAAAGAGCAGCATCGGCATGCTTAGCACGTCGTTTGGTAGAAATCCACGTGCGCGTTCTGCAAAAAGCACCATTTGCATGCACATCTTGTGGTTTTGCAGAAAACTTCATCCGCGTCTACCAAAAGATGCATGTGCATGCTTAAAACGCGTTTTCGCACAAATCCGTGCGCGGGTGCTAAAAAGAGCAGCATCGGCATGCTTAGCACGTCGTTTGGTAGAAATCCACGTGCGCGTTCTGCAAAAAGCACCATTTGCATGCACATCTTGTGGTTTTGCAGAAAACTTCATCCGCGTCTACCAAAAGATGCATGTGCATGCTTAAAACGCGTTTTCGCACAAATGCGTGCGCGGGTGCTAAAAAGAGCAGCATCGGCATGCTTAGCACGTCGTTTGGTAGAAATCCACGTGCGCGTTCTGCCAAAAGCACCATTTGCATGCACATCTTGTGGTTTTGCAGAAAACTTCATCCGCGTCTACCAAAAGATGCATGTGCATGCTTAAAACGCGTTTTCGCACAAATCCGTGCGCGGGTGCTAAAAAGAGCAGCATCGGCATGCTTAGCACGTCGTTTGGTAGAAATCCACGTGCGCGTTCTGCAAAAAGCACCATTTGCATGCACATCTTGTGGTTTTGCAGAAAACTTCATCCGCGTCTACCAAAAGATGCATGTGCATGCTTAAAACGCGTTTTCGCACAAATGCGTGCGCGGGTGCTAAAAAGAGCAGCATCGGCATGCTTAGCACGTCGTTTGGTAGAAATCCACGTGCGCGTTCTGCAAAAAGCACCATTTGCATGCACATCTTGTGGTTTTGCAGAAAACTTCATCCGCGTCTACCAAAAGATGCATGTGCATGCTTAAAACGCGTTTTCGCACAAATGCGTGCGCGGGTGCTAAAAGGAGCAGCATCGGCATGCTTAGCACGTCGTTTGGTAGAAATCCACGTGCGCGTTCTGCAAAAAGCACCATTTGCATGCACATCTTGTGGTTTTGCAGAAAACTTCATCCGCGTCTACCAAAAGATGCATGTGCATGCTTAAAACGCGTTTTCCCACAAATGCGTGCGCGGGTGCTAAAAAGAGCAGCATCGGCATGCTTAGCACGTCGTTTGGTAGAAATCCACGTGCGCGTTCTGCCAAAAGCACCATTTGCATGCACATGTTGTGGTTTTGTAGAAAACTTCATCCGCGTCTACCAAAAGATGCATGTGCATGCTTAAAACGCGTTTTCGCACAAATCCGTGCGCGGGTGCTAAAAAGAGCAGCATCGGCATGCTTAGCACGTCGTTTGGTAGAAATCCACGTGCGCGTTCTGCAAAAAGCACCATTTGCATGCACATCTTGTGGTTTTGCAGAAAACTTCATCCGCGTCTACCAAAAGATGCATGTGCATGCTTAAAACGCGTTTTCGCACAAATGCGTGCGCGGGTGCTAAAAAGAGCAGCATCGGCATGCTTAGCACGTCGTTTGGTAGAAATCCACGTGCGCGTTCTGCCAAAAGCACCATTTGCATGCACATCTTGTGGTTTTGCAGAAAACTTCATCCGCGTCTACCAAAAGATGCATGTGCATGCTTAAAACGCGTTTTCGCACAAATCCGTGCGCGGGTGCTAAAAAGAGCAGCATCGGCATGCTTAGCACGTCGTTTGGTAGAAATCCACGTGCGCGTTCTGCAAAAAGCACCATTTGCATGCACGTCTTGTGGTTTTGCAGAAAACTTCATCCGCGTCTAGCAAAAGATGCATGGGCATGCTTAAAACGCGTTTTCGCACAAATGCGTGCGCGGGTGCTAAAAAGAGCAGCATCGGCATGCTTAGCACGTCGTTTGGTAGAAATCCACGTGCGCGTTCTGCCAAAAGCACCATTTGCATGCACATCTTGTGGTTTTGCAGAAAACTTCATCCGCGTCTACCAAAAGATGCATGTGCATGCTTAAACGCGTTTTCGCACAAATCCGTGCGCGGGTGCTAAAAAGAGCAGCATCGGCAAGCTTAGCACGTCGTTTGGTAGAAATCCACGTGCGCGTTCTGCAAAAAGCACCATTTGCATGCACATCTTGTGGTTTTGCAGAAAACTTCATCCGCATCTACCAAAAGATGCATGTGCATGCTTAAAACGCGTTTTCGCACAAATGCGTGCGCGGGTGCTAAAAAGAGCAGCATCGGCATGCTTAGCACGTCGTTTGGTAAAAATCCACGTGCGCGTTCTGCAAAAAGCACCATTTGCATGCACATCTTGTGGTTTTGCAGAAAACTTCATCCGCGTCTACCAAAAGATGCATGTGCATGCTTAAAACGCGTTTTCGCACAAATGCGTGCGCGGGTGCTAAAAAGAGCAGCATCGGCATGCTTAGCACGTCGTTTGGTAGAAATCCACGTGCGCGTTCTGCAAAAAGCACCATTTGCATGCACATCTTGTGGTTTTGCAGAAAACTTCATCCGCGTCTACCAAAATATGCATGTGCATGCTTAAAACGCGTTTTCGCACAAATGCGTGCGCGGGTGCTAAAAATAGCAGCATCGGCATGCTTAGCACGTCGTTTGGTAGAAATCCACGTGCGCGTTCTGCAAAAAGCACCATTTGAATGCACATCTTGTGGTTTTGCAGAAAACTTCATCCGCGTCTACCAAAAGATGCAAGTGCATGCTTAAAACGCGTTTTCGCACAAATGCGTGCGCGGGTGCTAAAAAGAGCAGCATCGGCATGCTTAGCACGTCGTTTGGTAGAAATCCACGTGCGCGTTCTGCCAAAAGCACCATTTGCATGCACATCTTGTGGTTTTGCAGAAAACTTCATCCGCGTCTACCAAAAGATGCATGTGCATGCTTAAAACGCGTTTTCGCACAAATCCGTGCGCGGGTGCTAAAAAGAGCAGCATCGGCATGCTTAGCACGTCGTTTGGTAGAAATCCACGTGCGCGTTCTGCAAAAAGCACCATTTGCATGCACGTCTTGTGGTTTTGCAGAAAACTTCATCCGCGTCTACCAAAAGATGCATGGGCATGCTTAAAACGCGTTTTCGCACAAATGCGTGCGCGGGTGCTAAAAAGAGCAGCATCGGCATGCTTAGCACGTCGTTTGGTAGAAATCCACGAGCGCGTTCTGCAAAAAGCACCATTTGCATGCACATCTTGTGGTTTTGCAGAAAACTTCATCCGCATCTACCAAAAGATGCATGTGCATGCTTAAAACGCGTTTTCGCACAAATGCGTGCGCGGGTGCTAAAAAGAGCAGCATCGGCATGCTTAGCACGTCGTTTGGTAAAAATCCACGTGCGCGTTCTGCAAAAAGCACCATTTGCATGCACATCTTGTGGTTTTGCAGAAAACTTCATCCGCGTCTACCAAAAGATGCATGTGCATGCTTAAAACGCGTTTTCGCACAAATGCGTGCGCGGGTGCTAAAAAGAGCAGCATCGGCATGCTTAGCACGTCGTTTGGTAGAAATCCACGTGCGCGTTCTGCAAAAAGCACCATTTGCATGCACATCTTGTGGTTTTGCAGAAAACTTCATCCGCGTCTACCAAAAGATGCATGTGCATGCTTAAAACGCGTTTTCGCACAAATCCGTGCGCGGGTGCTAAAAAGAGCAGCATCGGCATGCTTAGCACGTCGTTTGGTAGAAATCCACGTACGCGTTCTGCAAAAAGCACCATTTGCATGCACATCTTGTGGTTTTGCAGAAAACTTCATCCGCGTCTACCAAAAGATGCATGTGCATGCTTAAAACGCGTTTTCGCACAAATGCGTGCGCGGGTGCTAAAAAGAGCAGCATCGGCATGCTTAGCACGTCGTTTGGTAGAAATCCACGTGCGCGTTCTGCCAAAAGCACCATTTGCATGCACATCTTGTGGTTTTGCAGAAAACTTCATCCGCGTCTACCAAAAGATGCATGTGCATGCTTAAAACGCGTTTTCGCACAAATCCGTGCGCGGGTGCTAAAAAGAGCAGCATCGGCATGCTTAGCACGTCGTTTGGTAGAAATCCACGTGCGCGTTCTGCAAAAAGCACCATTTGCATGCACATCTTGTGGTTTTGCAGAAAACTTCATCCGCGTCTACCAAAAGATGCATGTGCATGCTTAAAACGCGTTTTCGCACAAATGCGTGCGCGGGTGCTAAAAAGAGCAGCATCGGCATGCTTAGCACGTCGTTTGGTAGAAATCCACGTGCGCGTTCTGCAAAAAGCACCATTTGCATGCACATCTTGTGGTTTTGCAGAAAACTTCATCCGCGTCTACCAAAAGATGCATGTGCATGCTTAAAACGCGTTTTCGCACAAATGCGTGCGCGGGTGCTAAAAGGAGCAGCATCGGCATGCTTAGCACGTCGTTTGGTAGAAATCCACGTGCGCGTTCTGCAAAAAGCACCATTTGCATGCACATCTTGTGGTTTTGCAGAAAACTTCATCCGCGTCTACCAAAAGATGCATGTGCATGCTTAAAACGCGTTTTCCCACAAATGCGTGCGCGGGTGCTAAAAAGAGCAGCATCGGCATGCTTAGCACGTCGTTTGGTAGAAATCCACGTGCGCGTTCTGCCAAAAGCACCATTTGCATGCACATGTTGTGGTTTTGCAGAAAACTTCATCCGCGTCTACCAAAAGATGCATGTGCATGCTTAAAACGCGTTTTCGCACAAATCCGTGCGCGGGTGCTAAAAAGAGCAGCATCGGCATGCTTAGCACGTCGTTTGGTAGAAATCCACGTGCGCGTTCTGCAAAAAGCACCATTTGCATGCACATCTTGTGGTTTTGCAGAAAACTTCATCCGCGTCTACCAAAAGATGCATGTGCATGCTTAAAACGCGTTTTCGCACAAATGCGTGCGCGGGTGCTAAAAAGAGCAGCATCGGCATGCTTAGCACGTCGTTTGGTAGAAATCCACGTGCGCGTTCTGCCAAAAGCACCATTTGCATGCACATCTTGTGGTTTTGCAGAAAACTTCATCCGCGTCTACCAAAAGATGCATGTGCATGCTTAAAACGCGTTTTCGCACAAATCCGTGCGCGGGTGCTAAAAAGAGCAGCATCGGCATGCTTAGCACGTCGTTTGGTAGAAATCCACGTGCGCGTTCTGCAAAAAGCACCATTTGCATGCACATCTTGTGGTTTTGCAGAAAACTTCATCCGCGTCTACCAAAAGATGCATGTGCATGCTTAAAACGCGTTTTCGCACAAATGCGTGCGCAGGTGCTAAAAAGAGCAGCATCGGCATGCTTAGCACGTCGTTTGATGGACATCCACGTGCGCGTTCTGCCAAAAGCACCATTTGCATGCACATCTTGTGGTTTTGCAGAAACTTCATCCGCGTCTACCAAAAGATGCATGTGCATGCTTAAAACGCGTTTTCGCACAAATGCGTGCGCGGGTGCTAAAACGAGCAGCATCGGCATGCTTAGCACGTCGTTTGGTAGAAATCCACGTGCGCGTTCTGCCAAAAGCACCATTTGCATGCACATGTTGTGGTTTTGCAGAAAACTTCATCCGCGTCTACCAAAAGATGCATGTGCATGCTTAAAACGCGTTTTCGCACAAATCCGTGCGCGGGTGCTAAAAAGAGCAGCATCGGCATGCTTAGCACGTCGTTTGGTAGAAATCCACGTGCGCGTTCTGCAAAAAGCACCATTTGCATGCACATCTTGTGGTTTTGCAGAAAACTTCATCCGCGTCTACCAAAAGATGCATGTGCATGCTTAAAACGCGTTTTCGCACAAATGCGTGCGCGGGTGCTAAAAAGAGCAGCATCGGCATGCTTAGCACGTCGTTTGGTAGAAATCCACGTGCGCGTTCTGCCAAAAGCAGCATTTGCATGCACATCTTGTGGTTTTGCAGAAAACTTTATCCGCGTCTACCAAAAGATGCATGTGCATGCTTAAAACGCGTTTTCGCACAAATCCGTGCGCGGGTGCTAAAAAGAGCAGCATCGGCATGCTTAGCACGTCGTTTGGTAGAAATCCACGTGCGCGTTCTGCAAAAAGCACCATTTGCATGCACATCTTGTGGTTTTGCAGAAAACTTCATCCGCGTCTACCAAAAGATGCATGTGCATGCTTAAAACGCGTTTTTCGCACAAATGCGTGCGCGGGTGCTAAAAAGAGCAGCATCGGCATGCTTAGCACGTCGTTTGGTAGAAATCCACGTGCGCGTTCTGCAAAAAGCACCATTTGCATGCACATCTTGTGGTTTTGCAGAAAACTTCATCCGCGTCTACCAAAAGATGCATGTGCATGCTTAAAACGCGTTTTCGCACAAATGCGTGCGCGGGTGCTAAAAGGAGCAGCATCGGCATGCTTAGCACGTCGTTTGGTAGAAATCCACGTGCGCGTTCTGCAAAAAGCACCATTTGCATGCACATCTTGTGGTTTTGCAGAAAACTTCATCCGCGTCTACCAAAAGATGCATGTGCATGCTTAAAACGCGTTTTCCCACAAATGCGTGCGCGGGTGCTAAAAAGAGCAGCATCGGCATGCTTAGCACGTCGTTTGGTAGAAATCCACGTGCGCGTTCTGCCAAAAGCACCATTTGCATGCACATCTTGTGGTTTTGCAGAAAACTTCATCCGCGTCTACCAAAAGATGCATGTGCATGCTTAAAACGCGTTTTCGCACAAATCCGTGCGCGGGTGCTAAAAAGAGCAGCATCGGCATGCTTAGCACGTCGTTTGGTAGAAATCCACGTGCGCGTTCTGCAAAAAGCACCATTTGCATGCACATCTTGTGGTTTTGCAGAAAACTTCATCCGCGTCTACCAAAAGATGCATGTGCATGCTTAAAACGCGTTTTCGCACAAATGCGTGCGCAGGTGCTAAAAAGAGCAGCATCGGCATGCTTAGCACGTCGTTTGATGGACATCCACGTGCGCGTTCTGCCAAAAGCACCATTTGCATGCACATCTTGTGGTTTTGCAGAAACTTCAGCCGCGTCTACCAAAAGATGCATGTGCATGCTTAAAACGCGTTTTCGCACAAATGCGTGCGCGGGTGCTAAAACGAGCAGCATCGGCATGCTTAGCACGTCGTTTGGTAGAAATCCACGTGCGCGTTCTGCCAAAAGCACCATTTGCATGCACATGTTGTGGTTTTGCAGAAAACTTCATCCGCGTCTACCAAAAGATGCATGTGCATGCTTAAAACGCGTTTTCGCACAAATCCGTGCGCGGGTGCTAAAAAGAGCAGCATCGGCATGCTTAGCACGTCGTTTGGTAGAAATCCACGTGCGCGTTCTGCAAAAAGCACCATTTGCATGCACATCTTGTGGTTTTGCAGAAAACTTCATCCGCGTCTACCAAAAGATGCATGTGCATGCTTAAAACGCGTTTTCGCACAAATGCGTGCGCGGGTGCTAAAAAGAGCAGCATCGGCATGCTTAGCACGTCGTTTGGTAGAAATCCACGTGCGCGTTCTGCCAAAAGCACCATTTGCATGCACATCTTGTGGTTTTGCAGAAAACTTCATCCGCGTCTACCAAAAGATGCATGTGCATGCTTAAAACGCGTTTTCGCACAAATCCGTGCGCGGGTGCTAAAAAGAGCAGCATCGGCATGCTTAGCACGTCGTTTGGTAGAAATCCACGTGCGCGTTCTGCAAAAAGCACCATTTGCATGCACATCTTGTGGTTTTGCAGAAAACTTCATCCGCGTCTACCAAAAGATGCATGTGCATGCTTAAAACGCGTTTTCGCACAAATGCGTGCGCGGGTGCTAAAAAGAGCAGCATCGGCATGCTTAGCACGTCGTTTGGTAGAAATCCACGTGCGCGTTCTGCAAAAAGCACCATTTGCATGCACATCTTGTGGTTTTGCAGAAAACTTCATCCGCGTCTACCAAAAGATGCATGTGCATGCTTAAAACGCGTTTTCGCACAAATGCGTGCGCGGGTGCTAAAAGGAGCAGCATCGGCATGCTTAGCACGTCGTTTGGTAGAAATCCACGTGCGCGTTCTGCAAAAAGCACCATTTGCATGCACATCTTGTGGTTTTGCAGAAAACTTCATCCGCGTCTACCAAAAGATGCATGTGCATGCTTAAAACGCGTTTTCCCACAAATGCGTGCGCGGGTGCTAAAAAGAGCAGCATCGGCATGCTTAGCACGTCGTTTGGTAGAAATCCACGTGCGCGTTCTGCCAAAAGCACCATTTGCATGCACATCTTGTGGTTTTGCAGAAAACTTCATCCGCGTCTACCAAAAGATGCATGTGCATGCTTAAAACGCGTTTTCGCACAAATCCGTGCGCGGGTGCTAAAAATAGCAGCATCGGCATGCTTAGCACGTCGTTTGGTAGAAATCCACGTGCGCGTTCTGCAAAAAGCACCATTTGCATGCACATCTTGTGGTTTTGCAGAAAACTTCATCCGCGTCTACCAAAAGATGCATGTGCATGCTTAAAACGCGTTTTCGCACAAATGCGTGCGCGGGTGCTAAAAGGAGCAGCATCGGCATGCTTAGCACGTCGTTTGGTAGAAATCCACGTGCGCGTTCTGCAAAAAGCACCATTTGCATGCACATCTTGTGGTTTTGCAGAAAACTTCATCCGCGTCTACCAAAAGATGCATGTCCATGCTTAAAACGCGTTTTCGCACAAATGCGTGCGCGGGTGCTAAAAAGAGCAGCATCGGCATGCTTAGCACGTCGTTTGGTAGAAATCCACGTGCGCGTTCTGCAAAAAGCACCATTTGCATGCACATCTTGTGGTTTTGCAGAAAACTTCATCCGCGTCTACCAAAAGATGCATGTGCATGCTTAAAATGCGTTTTCGCACAAATCCGTGCGCGGGTGCTAAAAAGAGCAGCATCGGCATGCTTAGCACGTCGTTTGGTAGAAATCCACGTGCGCGTTCTGCCAAATGCACCATTTGCATGCACATCTTGTGGTTTTGCAGAAAACTTCATCCGCGTCTACCAAAAGATGCATGTGCATGCTTAAAACGCGTTTTCGCACAAATGCGTGCGCGGGTGCTAAAAAGAGCGGCATCGGCATGCTTAGCACGTCGTTTGGTAGAAATCCACGTGCGCGTTCTGCAAAAAGCACCATTTGCATGCACATCTTGTGGTTTTGCAGAAAACTTCATCCGCGTCTACCAAAATATGCATGTGCATGCTTAAAACGCGTTTTCGCACAATGCGTGCACGGGTGCTAAAAATAGCAGCATCGGCATGCTTAGCACGTCGTTTGGTAGAAATCCACGTGCGCGTTCTGCAAAAAGCACCATTTGCATGCACATCTTGTGGTTTTGCAGAAAACTTCATCCGCGTCTACCAAAAGATGCATGTGCATGCTTAAAACGCGTTTTCGCACAAATGCGTGCGCGGGTGCTAAAAAGAGCAGCATCGGCATGCTTAGCACGTCGTTTGGTAGAAATCCACGTGCGCGTTCTGCCAAAAGCACCATTTGCATGCACATCTTGTGGTTTTGCAGAAAACTTCATCCGCGTCTACCAAAAGATGCATGTGCATGCTTAAAACGCGTTTTCGCACAAATCCGTGCGCGGGTGCTAAAAAGAGCAGCATCGGCATGCTTAGCACGTCGTTTGGTAGAAATCCACGTGCGCGTTCTGCAAAAAGCACCATTTGCATGCACGTCTTGTGGTTTTGCAGAAAACTTCATCCGCGTCTACCAAAAGATGCATGGGCATGCTTAAAACGCGTTTTCGCACAAATGCGTGCGCGGGTGCTAAAAAGAGCAGCATCGGCATGCTTAGCACGTCGTTTGGTAGAAATCCACGTGCGCGTTCTGCCAAAAGCACCATTTGCATGCACATCTTGTGGTTTTGCAGAAAACTTCATCCGCGTCTACCAAAAGATGCATGTGCATGCTTAAAACGCGTTTTCGCACAAATCCGTGCGCGGGTGCTAAAAAGAGCAGCATCGGCATGCTTAGCACGTCGTTTGGTAGAAATCCACGAGCGCGTTCTGCTAAAAGCACCATTTGCATGCACATCTTGTGGTTTTGCAGAAAACTTCATCCGCGTCTACCAAAAGATGCATGTGCATGCTTAAAACGCGTTTTCGCACAAATGCGTGCGCGGGTGCTAAAAAGAGCAGCATCGGCATGCTTAGCACGTCGTTTGGTAGAAATCCACGTGCGCGTTCTGCCAAAAGCACCATTTGCATGCACATCTTGTGGTTTTGCAGAAAACTTCATCCGCGTCTACCAAAAGATGCATGTGCATGCTTAAAACGCGTTTTCGCACAAATCCGTGCGCGGGTGCTAAAAAGAGCAGCATCGGCATGCTTAGCACGTCGTTTGGTAGAAATCCACGTGCGCGTTCTGCAAAAAGCACCATTTGCATGCACATCTTGTGGTTTTGCAGAAAACTTCATCCGCGTCTACCAAAAGATGCATGTGCATGCTTAAAAACGCGTTTTCCCACAAATGCGTGCGCGGGTGCTAAAAAGAGCAGCATCGGCATGCTTAGCACGTCGTTTGGTAGAAATCCACGTGCGCGTTCTGACAAAAGCACCATTTGCATGCACATCTTGTGGTTTTGCAGAAATCTTCATCCGCGTCTACCAAAAGATGCATGTGCATGCTTAAAACGCGTTTTCGCACAAATCCGTGCGCGGGTGCTAAAAATAGCAGCATCGGCATGCTTAGCACGTCGTTTGGTAGAAATCCACGTGCGCGTTCTGCAAAAAGCACCATTTGCATGCACATCTTGTGGTTTTGCAGAAAACTTCATCCGCGTCTACCAAAAGATGCATGTGCATGCTTAAAACGCGTTTTCGCACAAATGCGTGCGCGGGTGCTAAAAGGAGCAGCATCGGCATGCTTAGCACGTCGTTTGGTAGAAATCCACGTGCGCGTTCTGCAAAAAGCACCATTTGCATGCACATCTTGTGGTTTTGCAGAAAACTTCATCCGCGTCTACCAAAAGATGCATGTCCATGCTTAAAACGCGTTTTCGCACAAATGCGTGCGCGGGTGCTAAAAAGAGCAGCATCGGCATGCTTAGCACGTCGTTTGGTAGAAATCCACGTGCGCGTTCTGCAAAAAGCACCATTTGCATGCACATCTTGTGGTTTTGCAGAAAACTTCATCCGCGTCTACCAAAAGATGCATGTGCATGCTTAAAACGCGTTCTCGCACAAATGCGTGCGCGGGTGCTAAAAAGAGCAGCATCGGCATGCTTAGCACGTCGTTTGGTAGAAATCCACGTGCGCGTTCTGCCAAAAGCACCATTTGCATGCACATCTTGTGGTTTTGCAGAAAACTTCATCCGCGTCTACCAAAAGATGCATGTGCATGCTTAAAACGCGTTTTCGCACAAATGCGTGCGCGGGTGCTAAAAAGAGCAGCATCGGCATGCTTAGCACGTCGTTTGGTAGAAATCCACGTGCGCGTTCTGCCAAAAGCACCATTTGCATGCACATCTTGTGGTTTTGCAGAAAACTTATCCGCGTCTACAAAAGATGCATGTGCATGCTTAAAACGCGTTTTCGCACAAATCCGTGCGCGGGTGCTAAAAGAGCAGCATCGGCATGCTTAGCACGTCGTTTGGTAGAAATCCACGTGCGCGTTCTGCAAAAAGCACCATTTGCATGCACGTCTTGTGGTTTTGCAGAAAACTTCATCCGCGTCTACCAAAAGATGCATGGGCATGCTTAAAACGCGTTTTCGCACAAATGCGTGCGCGGGTGCTAAAAAGAGCAGCATCGGCATGCTTAGCACGTCGTTTGGTAGAAATCCACGTGCGCGTTCTGCCAAAAGCACCATTTGCATGCACATCTTGTGGTTTTGCAGAAAACTTCATCCGCGTCTACCAAAAGATGCATGTGCATGCTTAAAACGCGTTTTCGCACAAATCCGTGCGCGGGTGCTAAAAAGAGCAGCATCGGCAAGCTTAGCACGTCGTTTGGTAGAAATCCACGTGCGCCTTCTGCAAAAAGCACCATTTGCATGCACATCTTGTGGTTTTGCAGAAAACTTCATCCGCACACACGCGAGACAGATTGTGCATGCTTAAAACGCGTTTTCGCACAAATGCGTGCGCGGGTGCTAAAAAGAGCAGCATCGGCATGCTTAGCACGTCGTTTGGTAGAAATCCACGTGCGCGTTCTGCAAAAAGCACCATTTGCATGCACATCTTGTGGTTTTGCAGAAAACTTCATCCGCGTCTACCAAAAGATGCATGTGCATGCTTAAAACGCGTTTTCGCACAAACGCGTGCGCGGGTGCTAAAAAGAGCAGCATCGGCATGCTTAGCACGTCGTTTGGTAGAAATCCACGTGCGCGTTCTGCCAAAAGCACCATTTGCATGCACATATTGTGGTTTTGCAGAAAACTTCATCCGCGTCTACCAAAAGATGCATGTGCATGCTTAAAACGCGTTTTCGCACAAATCCGTGCGCGGGTGCTAAAAAGAGGAGCATCGGCATGCTTAGCACGTCGTTTATTAGAAATCCACGTGCGCGTTCTGCAAAAAGCACCATTTGCATGCACATCTTGTGGTTTTGCAGAAAACTTCATCCGCGTCTACCAAAAGATGCATGTGCATGCTTAAAACGCGTTTTCGCACAAATGCGTGCGCGGGTGCTAAAAAGAGCAGCATCGGCATGCTTAGCACGTCGTTTGATAGACATCCACGTGCGCGTTCTGCCAAAAGCACCATTTGCATGCACATCTTGTGGTTTTGCAGAAAACTTCATCCGCGTCTACCAAAAGATGCATGTGCATGCTTAAAACGCGTTTTCGCACAAATCCGTGCGCGGGTGCTAAAAAGAGCAGCATCGGCATGCTTAGCACGTCGTTTGGTAGAAATCCACGTGCGCGTTCTGCAAAAAGCACCATTTGCATGCACATCTTGTGGTTTTGCAGAAAACTTCATCCGCGTCTACCAAAAGATGCATGTGCATGCTAAAAACGCGTTTTCGCACAAATGCGTGCGCGGGTGCTAAAAAGAGCAGCATTGGCATGCTTAGCACGTCGTTTGGTAGAAATCCACGTGCGCGTTCTGCCAAATGCACCATTTGCATGCACATCTTGTGGTTTTGCAGAAAACTTCATCCGCGTCTACCAAAAGATGCATGTGCATGCTTAAAACGCGTTTTCGCACAAATGCGTGCGCGGGTGCTAAAAAGAGCAGCATCGGCATGCTTAGCACGTCGTTTGGTAGAAATCCACGTGCGCGTTCTGCAAAAAGCACCATTTGCATGCACATCTTGTGGTTTTGCAGAAAACTTCATCCGCGTCTACCAAAAGATGCATGTGCATGCTTAAAACGCGTTTTCGCACAAATGCGTGCGCGGGTGCTAAAAATAGCAGCATCGGCATGCTTAGCACGTCGTTTGGTAGAAATCCACGTGCGCGTTCTGCAAAAAGCACCATTTGCATGCACATCTTGTGGTTTTGCAGAAAACTTCATCCGCGTATACCAAAAGATGCATGTGCATGCTTAAAACGCGTTTTCGCACAAACGCGTGCGCGGGTGCTAAAAAGAGCAGCATCGGCATGCTTAGCACGTCGTTTGGTAGAAATCCACGAGCGCGTTCTGCAAAAAGCACCATTTGCATGCACATCTTGTGGTTTTTCAGAAAACTTCATCCGCGTCTACCAAAAGATGCATGTGCATGCTTAAAACGCGTTTTCGCACAAATGCGTGCGCGAGTGCTAAAAAGAGCAGCATCGGCATGCTTAGCACGTCGTTTGGTAGAAATCCACGAGCGCGTTCTGCAAAAAGCACCATTTGCATGCACATCTTGTGGTTTTGCAGAAAACTTCATCCGCGTCTACCAAAAGATGCATGTGCATGCTTAAAACGCGTTTTCGCACAAATCCGTGCGCGGGTGCTAAAAAGAGCAGCATCGGCATGCTTAGCACGTCGTTTGGTAGCAATCCACGTGCGCGTTCTGCAAAAAGCACCATTTGCATGCACATCTTGTGGTTTTGCAGAAAACTTCATCCGCGTCTACCAAAAGATGCATGTGCATGCTTAAAACGCGTTTTCGCACAAATGCGTGCGCGGGTGCTAAAAAGAGCAGCATCGGCATGCTTAGCACGTCGTTTGGTAGAAATCCACGAGCGCGTTCTGCAAAAAGCACCATTTGCATGCACATCTTGTGGTTTTGCAGAAAACTTCATCCGCGTCTACCAAAAGATGCATGTGCATGCTTAAAACGCGTTTTCGCACAAATGCGTGCGCGGGTGCTAAAAAGAGCAGCATCGGCATGCTTAGCACGTCGTTTGGTAGAAATCCACGAGCGCGTTCTGCAAAAAGCACCATTTGCATGCACATCTTGTGGTTTTGCAGAAAACTTCATCCGCGTCTACCAAAAGATGCATGTGCATGCTTAAAACGCGTTTTCGCAAAAATCCGTGCGCGGGTGCTAAAAAGAGCAGCATCGGCATGCTTAGCACGTCGTTTGGTAGAAATCCACGTACGCGTTCTGCCAAAAGCACCATTTGCATGCACATCTTGTGGTTTTGCAGAAAACTTCATCCGCGTCTACCAAAAGATGCATGTGCATGCTTAAAACGCGTTTTCGCACAAATCCGTGCGCGGGTGCTAAAAAGAGCAGCATCGGCATGCTTAGCACGTCGTTTGGTAGAAATCCACGTGCGCGTTCTGCAAAAAGCACCATTTGCATGCACGTCTTGTGGTTTTGCAGAAAACTTCATCCGCGTCTACCAAAAGATGCATGGGCATGCTTAAAACGCGTTTTCGCACAAATGCGTGCGCGGGTGCTAAAAAGAGCAGCATCGGCATGCTTAGCACGTCGTTTGGTAGAAATCCACGTGCGCGTTCTGCCAAAAGCACCATTTGCATGCACATCTTGTGGTTTTGCAGAAAACTTCATCCGCGTCTACCAAAAGATGCATGTGCATGCTTAAAACGCGTTTTCGCACAAATCCGTGCGCGGGTGCTAAAAAGAGCAGCATCGGCAAGCTTAGCACGTCGTTTGGTAGAAATCCACGTGCGCCCTTCTGCAAAGAGCACCATTTGCATGCACATCTTGTGGTTTTGCAGAAAACTTCATCCGCGTCTACCAAAAGATGCATGTGCATGCTTAAAACGCGTTTTCGCACAAATGCGTGCGCGGGTGCTAAAAAGAGCAGCATCGGCATGCTTAGCACGTCGTTTGGTAGAAATCCACGTGCGCGTTCTGCAAAAAGCACCATTTGCATGCACATCTTGTGGTTTTGCAGAAAACTTCATCCGCGTCTACCAAAAGATGCATGTGCATGCTTAAAACGCGTTTTCGCACAAACGCGTGCGCGGGTGCTAAAAAGAGCAGCATCGGCATGCTTAGCACGTCGTTTGGTAGAAATCCACGTGCGCGTTCTGCCAAAAGCACCATTTGCATGCACATCTTGTGGTTTTGCAGAAAACTTCATCCGCGTCTACCAAAAGATGCATGTGCATGCTTAAAACGCGTTTTCGCACAAATCCGTGCGCGGGTGCTAAAAAGAGGAGCATCGGCATGCTTAGCACGTCGTTTATTAGAAATCCACGTGCGCGTTCTGCAAAAAGCACCATTTGCATGCACATCTTGTGGTTTTGCAGAAAACTTCATCCGCGTCTACCAAAAGATGCATGTGCATGCTTAAAACGCGTTTTCGCACAAATGCGTGCGCGGGTGCTAAAAAGAGCAGCATCGGCATGCTTAGCACGTCGTTTGATAGACATCCACGTGCGCGTTCTGCCAAAAGCACCATTTGCATGCACATCTTGTGGTTTTGCAGAAAACTTCATCCGCGTCTACCAAAAGATGCATGTGCATGCTTAAAACGCGTTTTCGCACAAATCCGTGCGCGGGTGCTAAAAAGAGCAGCATCGGCATGCTTAGCACGTCGTTTGGTAGAAATCCACGTGCGCGTTCTGCAAAAAGCACCATTTGCATGCACATCTTGTGGTTTTGCAGAAAACTTCATCCGCGTCTACCAAAAGATGCATGTGCATGCTAAAAACGCGTTTTCGCACAAATGCGTGCGCGGGTGCTAAAAAGAGCAGCATTGGCATGCTTAGCACGTCGTTTGGTAGAAATCCACGTGCGCGTTCTGCCAAATGCACCATTTGCATGCACATCTTGTGGTTTTGCAGAAAACTTCATCCGCGTCTACCAAAAGATGCATGTGCATGCTTAAAACGCGTTTTCGCACAAATGCGTGCGCGGGTGCTAAAAAGAGCAGCATCGGCATGCTTAGCACGTCGTTTGGTAGAAATCCACGTGCGCGTTCTGCAAAAAGCACCATTTGCATGCACATCTTGTGGTTTTGCAGAAAACTTCATCCGCGTCTACCAAAAGATGCATGTGCATGCTTAAAACGCGTTTTCGCACAAATGCGTGCGCGGGTGCTAAAAATAGCAGCATCGGCATGCTTAGCACGTCGTTTGGTAGAAATCCACGTGCGCGTTCTGCAAAAAGCACCATTTGCATGCACATCTTGTGGTTTTGCAGAAAACTTCATCCGCGTATACCAAAAGATGCATGTGCATGCTTAAAACGCGTTTTCGCACAAACGCGTGCGCGGGTGCTAAAAAGAGCAGCATCGGCATGCTTAGCACGTCGTTTGGTAGAAATCCACGAGCGCGTTCTGCAAAAAGCACCATTTGCATGCACATCTTGTGGTTTTTCAGAAAACTTCATCCGCGTCTACCAAAAGATGCATGTGCATGCTTAAAACGCGTTTTCGCACAAATGCGTGCGCGAGTGCTAAAAAGAGCAGCATCGGCATGCTTAGCACGTCGTTTGGTAGAAATCCACGAGCGCGTTCTGCAAAAAGCACCATTTGCATGCACATCTTGTGGTTTTGCAGAAAACTTCATCCGCGTCTACCAAAAGATGCATGTGCATGCTTAAAACGCGTTTTCGCACAAATCCGTGCGCGGGTGCTAAAAAGAGCAGCATCGGCATGCTTAGCACGTCGTTTGGTAGCAATCCACGTGCGCGTTCTGCAAAAAGCACCATTTGCATGCACATCTTGTGGTTTTGCAGAAAACTTCATCCGCGTCTACCAAAAGATGCATGTGCATGCTTAAAACGCGTTTTCGCACAAATGCGTGCGCGGGTGCTAAAAAGAGCAGCATCGGCATGCTTAGCACGTCGTTTGGTAGAAATCCACGAGCGCGTTCTGCAAAAAGCACCATTTGCATGCACATCTTGTGGTTTTGCAGAAAACTTCATCCGCGTCTACCAAAAGATGCATGTGCATGCTTAAAACGCGTTTTCGCACAAATGCGTGCGCGGGTGCTAAAAAGAGCAGCATCGGCATGCTTAGCACGTCGTTTGGTAGAAATCCACGAGCGCGTTCTGCAAAAAGCACCATTTGCATGCACATCTTGTGGTTTTGCAGAAAACTTCATCCGCGTCTACCAAAAGATGCATGTGCATGCTTAAAACGCGTTTTCGCAAAAATCCGTGCGCGGGTGCTAAAAAGAGCAGCATCGGCATGCTTAGCACGTCGTTTGGTAGAAATCCACGTACGCGTTCTGCAAAAAGCACCATTTGCATGCACATCTTGTGGTTTTGCAGAAAACTTCATCCGCGTCTACCAAAAGATGCATGTGCATGCTTAAAACGCGTTTTCGCACAAATGCGTGCGCGGGTGCTAAAAAGAGCAGCATCGGCATGCTTAGCACGTCGTTTGGTAGAAATCCACGTGCGCGTTCTGCCAAAAGCACCATTTGCATGCACATCTTGTGGTTTTGCAGAAAACTTCATCCGCGTCTACCAAAAGATACATGTGCATGCTTAAAACGCGTTTTCGCACAAATCCGTGCGCGGGTGCTAAAAAGAGCAGCATCGGCAAGCTTAGCACGTCGTTTGGTAGAAATCCACGTGCGCGTTCTGCAAAAAGCATCATTTGCATGCACATCTTGTGGTTTTGCAGAAAACTTCATCCGCGTCTACCAAAAGATGCATGTGCATGCTTAAAACGCGTTTTCGCACAAATGCGTGCACGGGTGCTAAAAAGAGCAGCATCGGCATGCTTAGCACGTCGTTTGGTAGAAATCCACGAGCGCGTTCTGCAAAAAGCACCATTTGCATGCACATCTTGTGGTTTTGCAGAAAACTTCATCCGCGTCTACCAAAAGATGCATGTGCATGCTTAAAACGCGTTTTCGCACAAATGCGTGCGCGGGTGCTAAAAAGGGCAGCATCGGCATGCTTAGCACGTCGTTTGGTAGAAATCCACGTGCGCGTTCTGCCAAAAGCACCATTTGCATGCACATCTTGTGGTTTTTGCAGAAAACTTCATCCGCGTCTACCAAAAGATGCATGTGCATGCTTAAAACGCGTTTTCGCACAAATGCGTGCGCGGGTGCTAAAAAGAGCAGCATCGGCGTGCTTAACACGTCGTTTGGTAGAAATCCACGTGCGCGTTCTGCCAAAAGCACCATTTGCATGCACATCTTGTGGTTTTGCAGAAAACTTCATCCGCGTCTACCAAAAGATGCATGTGCATGCTTAAAACGCGTTTTCGCACAAATCCGTGCGCGGGTGCTAAAAAGAGCAGCATTGGCATGCTTAGCACGTCGTTTGGTAGAAATCCACGTGCGCGTTCCGCCAAAAGCACCATTTGCATGCACATCTTGTGGTTTTGCAGAAAACTTCATCCGCGTCTACCAAAAGATGCATGTGCATGCTTAAAACGCGTTTTCGCACAAATCCGTGCGCGGGTGCTAAAAAGAGCAGCATCGGCAAGCTTAGCACGTCGTTTGGTAGAAATCCACGTGCGCGTTCTGCAAAAAGCACCATTTGCATGCACATCTTGTGGTTTTGCAGAAAACTTCATCCGCGTCTACCAAAAGATGCATGTGCATGCTTAAAACGCGTTTTCGCACAAATGCGTGCGCGGGTGCTAAAAAGAGCAGCATCGGCATGCTTAGCACGTCGTTTGGTAGAAATCCACGTGCGCGTTCTGCAAAAAGCACCATTTGCATGCACATCTTGTGGTTTTGCAGAAAACTTCATCCGCGTCTACCAAAATATGCATGTGCATGCTTAAAACGCGTTTTCGCACAAATGCGTGCGCGGGTGCTAAAAATAGCAGCATCGGCATGCTTAGCACGTCGTTTGGTAGAAATCCACGTGCGCGTTCTGCAAAAAGCACCATTTGCATGCACATCTTGTAGTTTTGCAGAAAACTTCATCCGCGTCTTTTAAAAGATGCATGTGCATGCTTAAAACGCGTTTTCGCACAAATCCGTGCGCGGGTGCTAAAAAGAGCAGCATCGGCATGCTTAGCACGTCGTTTGGTAGAAATCCACGTGCGCGTTGTGCAAAAAGCACCATTTGCATGCACGTCTTGTGGTTTTGCAGAAAACTTCATCCGCGTCTAGCAAAAGATGCATGGGCATGCTTAAAACGCGTTTTCGCACAAATGCGTGCGCGTGTGCTAAAAAGAGCAGCATCGGCATGCTTAGCACGTCGTTTGGTAGAAATCCACGTGCGCGTTCTGCCAAAAGCACCATTTGCATGCACATCTTGTGGTTTTGCAGAAAACTTCATCCGCGTCTACCAAAAGATGCATGTGCATGCTTAAAAGCGTTTTCGCACAAATCCGTGCGCGGGTGCTAAAAAGAGCAGCATCGGCAAGCTTAGCACGTCGTTTGGTAGAAATCCACGTGCGCGTTCTGCAAAAAGCACCATTTGCATGCACATCTTGTGGTTTTGCAGAAAACTTCATCCGCGTGTACCAAAAGATGCATGTGCATGCTTAAAACGCGTTTTCGCACAAATGCGTGCGCGGGTGCTAAAAAGAGCAGCATCGGCATGCTTAGCACGTCGTTTGGTAAAAATCCACGTGCGCGTTCTGCAAAAAGCACCATTTGCATGCACATCTTGTGGTTTTGCAGAAAACTTCATCCGCGTCTACCAAAAGATGCATGTGCATGCTTAAAACGCGTTTTCGCACAAATGCGTGCGCGGGTGCTAAAAAGAGCAGCATCGGCATGCTTAGCACGTCGTTTGGTAGAAATCCACGTGCGCGTTCTGCAAAAAGCACCATTTGCATGCACATCTTGTGGTTTTGCAGAAAACTTCATCCGCGTCTACCAAAATATGCATGTGCATGCTTAAAACGCGTTTTCGCATAAATGCGTGCGCGGGTGCTAAAAATAGCAGCATCGGCATGCTTAGCACGTCGTTTGGTAGAAATCCACGTGCGCGTTCTGCAAAAAGCACCATTTGCATGCACATCTTGTGGTTTTGCAGAAAACTTCATCCGCGTCTACCAAAAGATGCATGTGCATGCTTAAAACGCGTTTTCGCACAAATGCGTGCGCGGGTGCTAAAAAGAGCAGCATCGGCATGCTTAGCACGTCGTTTGGTAGAAATCCACGTGCGCGTTCTGCCAAAAGCACCATTTGCATGCACATCTTGTGGTTTTGCAGAAAACTTCATCCGCGTCTACCAAAAGATGCATGTGCATGCTTAAAACGCGTTTTCGCACAAATCCGTGCGCGGGTGCTAAAAAGAGCAGCATCGGCATGCTTAGCACGTCGTTTGGTAGAAATCCACGTGCGCGTTCTGCAAAAAGCACCATTTGCATGCACGTCTTGTGGTTTTGCAGAAAACTTCATCCGCGTCTACCAAAAGATGCATGGGCATGCTTAAAACGCGTTTTCGCACAAATGCGTGCGCGGGTGCTAAAAAGAGCAGCATCGGCATGCTTAGCACGTCGTTTGGTAGAAATCCACGTGCGCGTTCTGCCAAAAGCACCATTTGCATGCACATCTTGTGGTTTTGCAGAAAACTTCATCCGCGTCTACCAAAAGATGCATGTGCATGCTTAAAACGCGTTTTCGCACAAATCCGTGCGCGGGTGCTAAAAAGAGCAGCATCGGCAAGCTTAGCACGTCGTTTGGTAGAAATTCACGTGCGCGTTCCGCAAAAAGCACCATTTGCATGCACATCTTGTGGTTTTGCAGAAAACTTCATCCGCGTCTACCAAAAGATGCATGTGCATGCTTAAAACGCGTTTTCGCACAAATGCGTGCGCGGGTGCTAAAAAGAGCAGCATCGGCATGCTTAGCACGTCGTTTGGTAGACATCCACGTGCGCGTTCTGCAAAAAGCACCATTTGCATGCACATCTTGTGGTTTTGCAGAAAACTTCATCCGCGTCTACCAAAAGATGCATGAGCATGCTTAAAACGCGTTTTCGCACAAATGCGTGCGCGGGTGCTAAAAAGAGCAGCATCGGCATGCTTAGCACGTCGTTTGGTAGAAATCCACGTGCGCGTTCTGCAAAAAGCACCATTTGCATGCACATCTTGTGGTTTTGCAGAAAACTTCATCCGCGTCAACCAAAATATGCATGTGCATGCTTAAAACGCGTTTTCGCACAAATGCGTGCGCGGGTGCTAAAAATAGCAGCATCGGCATGCTTAGCACGTCGTTTGGTAGAAATCCACGTGCGCGTTCTGCAAAAAGCACCATTTGCATGCACATCTTGTAGTTTTGCAGAAAACTTCATCCGCGTCTTTTAAAAGATGCATGTGCATGCTTAAAACGCGTTTTCGCACAAATCCGTGCGCGGGTGCTAAAAAGAGCAGCATCGGCATGCTTAGCACGTCGTTTGGTAGAAATCCACGTGCGCGTTCTGCAAAAAGCACCATTTGCATGCACGTCTTGTGGTTTTGCAGAAAACTTCATCCGCGTCTAGCAAAAGATGCATGGGCATGCTTAAAACGCGTTTTCGCACAAATGCGTGCGCGTGTGCTAAAAAGAGCAGCATCGGCATGCTTAGCACGTCGTTTGGTAGAAATCCACGTGCGCGTTCTGCAAAAAGCACCATTTGCATGCACATCTTGTGGTTTTGCAGAAAACTTCATCCGCGTCTACCAAAAGATGCATGAGCATGCTTAAAACGCGTTTTCGCACAAATGCGTGCGCGGGTGCTAAAAAGAGCAGCATCGGCAAGCTTAGCACGTCGTTTGGTAGAAATCCACGTGCGCGTTCTGCAAAAAGCACCATTTGCATGCACATCTTGTGGTTTTGCAGAAAACTTCATCCGCGTCTACCAAAAGATGCATGTGCATGCTTAAAACGCGTTTTCGCACAAATGCGTGCGCGGGTGCTAAAAAGAGCAGCATCGGCATGCTTAGCACGTCGTTTGGTAGAAATCCACGTGCGCGTTCTGCCAAAAGCACCATTTGCATGCACATCTTGTGGTTTTGCAGAAAACTTCATCCGCGTCTACCAAAAGATGCATGTGCATGCTTAAAACGCGTTTTCGCACAAATCCGTGCGCGGGTGCTAAAAAGAGCAGCATCGGCATGCTTAGCACGTCGTTTGGTAGAAATCCACGTGCGCGTTCTGCAAAAAGCACCATTTGCATGCACGTCTTGTGGTTTTGCAGAAAACTTCATCCGCGTCTACCAAAAGATGCATGGGCATGCTTAAAACGCGTTTTCGCACAAATGCGTGCGCGGGTGCTAAAAAGAGCACCATCGGCATGCTTAGCACGTCGTTTGGTAGAAATCCACGTGCGCGTTCTGCCAAAAGCACCATTTGCATGCACATCTTGTGGTTTTGCAGAAAACTTCATCCGCGTCTACCAAAAGATGCATGTGCATGCTTAAAACGCGTTTTCGCACAAATCCGTGCGCGGGTGCTAAAAAGAGCAGCATCGGCAAGCTTAGCACGTCGTTTGGTAGAAATCCACGTGCGCGTTCCGCAAAAAGCACCATTTGCATGCACATCTTGTGGTTTTGCAGAAAACTTCATCCGCGTCTACCAAAAGATGCATGTGCATGCTTAAAACGCGTTTTCGCACAAATGCGTGCGCGGGTGCTAAAAAGAGCAGCATCGGCATGCTTAGCACGTCGTTTGGTAGAAATCCACGTGCGCGTTCTGCAAAAAGCACCATTTGCATGCACATCTTGTGGTTTTGCAGAAAACTTCATCCGCGTCTACCAAAAGATGCATGAGCATGCTTAAAACGCGTTTTCGCACAAATGCGTGCGCGGGTGCTAAAAAGAGCAGCATCGGCATGCTTAGCACGTCGTTTGGTAGAAATCCACGTGCGCGTTCTGCAAAAAGCACCATTTGCATGCACATCTTGTGGTTTTGCAGAAAACTTCATCCGCGTCAACCAAAATATGCATGTGCATGCTTAAAACGCGTTTTCGCACAAATGCGTGCGCGGGCGCTAAAAATAGCAGCATCGGCATGCTTAGCACGTCGTTTGGTAGAAATCCACGTGCGCGTTCTGCAAAAAGCACCATTTGCATGCACATCTTGTAGTTTTGCAGAAAACTTCATCCGCGTCTTTTAAAAGATGCATGTGCATGCTTAAAACGCGTTTTCGCACAAATCCGTGCGCGGGTGCTAAAAAGAGCAGCATCGGCATGCTTAGCACGTCGTTTGGTAGAAATCCACGTGCGCGTTCTGCAAAAAGCACCATTTGCATGCACGTCTTGTGGTTTTGCAGAAAACTTCATCCGCGTCTAGCAAAAGATGCATGGGCATGCTTAAAACGCGTTTTCGCACAAATGCGTGCGCGTGTGCTAAAAAGAGCAGCATCGGCATGCTTAGCACGTCGTTTGGTAGAAATCCACGTGCGCGTTCTGCCAAAAGCACCATTTGCATGCACATCTTGTGGTTTTGCAGAAAACTTCATCCGCGTCTACCAAAAGATGCATGTGCATGCTTAAACGCGTTTTCGCACAAATCCGTGCGCGGGTGCTAAAAAGAGCAGCATCGGCAAGCTTAGCACGTCGTTTGGTAGAAATCCACGTGCGCGTTCTGCAAAAAGCACCATTTGCATGCACATCTTGTGGTTTTGCAGAAAACTTCATCCGCGTCTACCAAAAGATGCATGTGCATGCTTAAAACGCGTTTTCGCACAAATGCGTGCGCGGGTGCTAAAAAGAGCAGCATCGGCATGCTTAGCACGTCGTTTGGTAAAAATCCACGTGCGCGTTCTGCAAAAAGCACCATTTGCATGCACATCTTGTGGTTTTGCAGAAAACTTCATCCGCGTCTACCAAAAGATGCATGTGCATGCTTAAAACGCGTTTTCGCACAAATGCGTGCGCGGGTGCTAAAAAGAGCAGCATCGGCATGCTTAGCACGTCGTTTGGTAGAAATCCACGTGCGCGTTCTGCAAAAAGCACCATTTGCATGCACATCTTGTGGTTTTGCAGAAAACTTCATCCGCGTCTACCAAAATATGCATGTGCATGCTTAAAACGCGTTTTCGCACAAATGCGTGCGCGGGTGCTAAAAATAGCAGCATCGGCATGCTTAGCACGTCGTTTGGTAGAAATCCACGTGCGCGTTCTGCAAAAAGCACCATTTGCATGCACATCTTGTGGTTTTGCAGAAAACTTCATCCGCGTCTACCAAAAGATGCATGTGCATGCTTAAACGCGTTTTCGCACAAATGCGTGCGCGGGTGCTAAAAAGAGCAGCATCGGCATGCTTAGCACGTCGTTTGGTAGAAATCCACGTGCGCGTTCTGCCAAAAGCACCATTTGCATGCACATCTTGTGGTTTTGCAGAAAACTTCATCCGCGTCTACCAAAAGATGCATGTGCATGCTTAAAACGCGTTTTCGCACAAATCCGTGCGCGGGTGCTAAAAAGAGCAGCATCGGCATGCTTAGCACGTCGTTTGGTAGAAATCCACGTGCGCGTTCTGCAAAAAGCACCATTTGCATGCACGTCTTGTGGTTTTGCAGAAAACTTCATCCGCGTCTACCAAAAGATGCATGGGCATGCTTAAAACGCGTTTTCGCACAAATGCGTGCGCGGGTGCTAAAAAGAGCAGCATCGGCATGCTTAGCACGTCGTTTGGTAGAAATCCACGTGCGCGTTCTGCCAAAAGCACCATTTGCATGCACATCTTGTGGTTTTGCAGAAAACTTCATCCGCGTCTACCAAAAGATGCATGTGCATGCTTAAAACGCGTTTTCGCACAAATCCGTGCGCGGGTGCTAAAAAGAGCAGCATCGGCAAGCTTAGCACGTCGTTTGGTAAAAATCCACGTGCGCGTTCCGCAAAAAGCACCATTTGCATGCACATCTTGTGGTTTTGCAGAAAACTTCATCCGCGTCTACCAAAAGATGCATGTGCATGCTTAAAACGCGTTTTCGCACAAATGCGTGCGCGGGTGCTAAAAAGAGCAGCATCGGCATGCTTAGCACGTCGTTTGGTAGAAATCCACGTGCGCGTTCTGCAAAAAGCACCATTTGCATGCACATCTTGTAGTTTTGCAGAAAACTTCATCCGCGTCTTTTAAAAGATGCATGTGCATGCTTAAAACGCGTTTTCGCACAAATCCGTGCGCGGGTGCTAAAAAGAGCAGCATCGGCATGCTTAGCACGTCGTTTGGTAGAAATCCACGTGCGCGTTCTGCAAAAAGCACCATTTGCATGCACGTCTTGTGGTTTTGCAGAAAACTTCATCCGCGTCTAGCAAAAGATGCATAGGCATGCTTAAAACGCGTTTTCGCACAAATGCGTGCGCGTGTGCTAAAAAGAGCAGCATCGGCATGCTTAGCACGTCGTTTGGTAGAAATCCACGTGCGCGTTCTGCAAAAAGCACCATTTGCATGCACATCTTGTGGTTTTGCAGAAAACTTCATCCGCGTCTACCAAAAGATGCATGAGCATGCTTAAAACGCGTTTTCGCACAAATGCGTGCGCGGGTGCTAAAAAGAGCAGCATCGGCATGCTTAGCACGTCGTTTGGTAGAAATCCACGTGCGCGTTCTGCAAAAAGCACCATTTGCATGCACATCTTGTGGTTTTGCAGAAAACTTCATCCGCGTCTACCAAAAGATGCATGTGCATGCTTAAAACGCGTTTTCGCACAAATGCGTGCGCGGGTGCTAAAAAGAGCAGCATCGGCATGCTTAGCACGTCGTTTGGTAGAAATCCACGTGCGCGTTCTGCCAAAAGCACCATTTGCATGCACATCTTGTGGTTTTGCAGAAAACTTCATCCGCGTCTACCAAAAGATGCATGTGCATGCTTAAAACGCGTTTTCGCACAAATCCGTGCGCGGGTGCTAAAAAGAGCAGCATCGGCATGCTTAGCACGTCGTTTGGTAGAAATCCACGTGCGCGTTCTGCAAAAAGCACCATTTGCATGCACATCTTGTGGTTTTGCAGAAAACTTCATCCGCGTCAACCAAAATATGCATGTGCATGCTTAAAACGCGTTTTCGCACAAATGCGTGCGCGGGTGCTAAAAATAGCAGCATCGGCATGATTAGCACGTCGTTTGGTAGAAATCCACGTGCGCGTTCTGCAAAAAGCACCATTTGCATGCACATCTTGTAGTTTTGCAGAAAACTTCATCCGCGTCTTTTAAAAGATGCATGTGCATGCTTAAAACGCGTTTTCGCACAAATCCGTGCGCGGGTGCTAAAAAGAGCAGCATCGGCATGCTTAGCACGTCGTTTGGTAGAAATCCACGTGCGCGTTCTGCAAAAAGCACCATTTGCATGCACGTCTTGTGGTTTTGCAGAAAACTTCATCCGCGTCTAGCAAAAGATGCATGGGCATGCTTAAAACGCGTTTTCGCACAAATGCGTGCGCGTGTGCTAAAAAGAGCAGCATCGGCATGCTTAGCACGTCGTTTGGTAGAAATCCACGTGCGCGTTCTGCCAAAAGCACCATTTGCATGCACATCTTGTGGTTTTGCAGAAAACTTCATCCGCGTCTACCAAAAGATGCATGTGCATGCTTAAACGCGTTTTCGCACAAATCCGTGCGCGGGTGCTAAAAAGAGCAGCATCGGCAAGCTTAGCACGTCGTTTGGTAGAAATCCACGTGCGCGTTCTGCAAAAAGCACCATTTGCATGCACATCTTGTGGTTTTGCAGAAAACTTCATCCGCGTCTACCAAAAGATGCATGTGCATGCTTAAAACGCGTTTTCGCACAAATGCGTGCGCGGGTGCTAAAAAGAGCAGCATCGGCATGCTTAGCACGTCGTTTGGTAAAAATCCACGTGCGCGTTCTGCAAAAAGCACCATTTGCATGCACATCTTGTGGTTTTGCAGAAAACTTCATCCGCGTCTACCAAAAGATGCATGTGCATGCTTAAAACGCGTTTTTCGCACAAATGCGTGCGCGGGTGCTAAAAAGAGCAGCATCGGCATGCTTAGCACGTCGTTTGGTAGAAATCCACGTGCGCGTTCTGCCAAAAGCACCATTTGCATGCACATCTTGTGGTTTTGCAGAAAACTTCATCCGCGTCTACCAAAAGATGCATGTGCATGCTTAAAACGCGTTTTCGCACAAATCCGTGCGCGGGTGCTAAAAAGAGCAGCATCGGCATGCTTAGCACGTCGTTTGGTAGAAATCCACGTGCGCGTTCTGCAAAAAGCACCATTTGCATGCACATCTTGTGGTTTTGCAGAAAACTTCATCCGCGTCAACCAAAATATGCATGTGCATGCTTAAAACGCGTTTTCGCACAAATGCGTGCGCGGGTGCTAAAAATAGCAGCATCGGCATGATTAGCACGTCGTTTGGTAGAAATCCACGTGCGCGTTCTGCAAAAAGCACCATTTGCATGCACATCTTGTAGTTTTGCAGAAAACTTCATCCGCGTCTTTTAAAAGATGCATGTGCATGCTTAAAACGCGTTTTCGCACAAATCCGTGCGCGGGTGCTAAAAAGAGCAGCATCGGCATGCTTAGCACGTCGTTTGGTAGAAATCCACGTGCGCGTTCTGCAAAAAGCACCATTTGCATGCACGTCTTGTGGTTTTGCAGAAAACTTCATCCGCGTCTAGCAAAAGATGCATGGGCATGCTTAAAACGCGTTTTCGCACAAATGCGTGCGCGTGTGCTAAAAAGAGCAGCATCGGCATGCTTAGCACGTCGTTTGGTAGAAATCCACGTGCGCGTTCTGCCAAAAGCACCATTTGCATGCACATCTTGTGGTTTTGCAGAAAACTTCATCCGCGTCTACCAAAAGATGCATGTGCATGCTTAAACGCGTTTTCGCACAAATCCGTGCGCGGGTGCTAAAAAGAGCAGCATCGGCAAGCTTAGCACGTCGTTTGGTAGAAATCCACGTGCGCGTTCTGCAAAAAGCACCATTTGCATGCACATCTTGTGGTTTTGCAGAAAACTTCATCCGCGTCTACCAAAAGATGCATGTGCATGCTTAAAACGCGTTTTCGCACAAATGCGTGCGCGGGTGCTAAAAAGAGCAGCATCGGCATGCTTAGCACGTCGTTTGGTAAAAATCCACGTGCGCGTTCTGCAAAAAGCACCATTTGCATGCACATCTTGTGGTTTTGCAGAAAACTTCATCCGCGTCTACCAAAAGATGCATGTGCATGCTTAAAACGCGTTTTCGCACAAATGCGTGCGCGGGTGCTAAAAAGAGCAGCATCGGCATGCTTAGCACGTCGTTTGGTAGAAATCCACGTGCGCGTTCTGCAAAAAGCACCATTTGCATGCACATCTTGTGGTTTTGCAGAAAACTTCATCCGCGTCTACCAAAATATGCATGTGCATGCTTAAAACGCGTTTTCGCACAAATGCGTGCGCGGGTGCTAAAAATAGCAGCATCGGCATGCTTAGCACGTCGTTTGGTAGAAATCCACGTGCGCGTTCTGCAAAAAGCACCATTTGCATGCACATCTTGTGGTTTTGCAGAAAACTTCATCCGCGTCTACCAAAAGATGCATGTGCATGCTTAAAACGCGTTTTCGCACAAATGCGTGCGCGGGTGCTAAAAAGAGCAGCATCGGCATGCTTAGCACGTCGTTTGGTAGAAATCCACGTGCGCGTTCTGCCAAAAGCACCATTTGCATGCACGTCTTGTGGTTTTGCAGAAAACTTCATCCGCGTCTACCAAAAGATGCATGGGCATGCTTAAAACGCGTTTTCGCACAAATGCGTGCGCGGGTGCTAAAAAGAGCAGCATCGGCATGCTTAGCACGTCGTTTGGTAGAAATCCACGTGCGCGTTCTGCCAAAAGCACCATTTGCATGCACATCTTGTGGTTTTGCAGAAAACTTCATCCGCGTCTACCAAAAGATGCATGTGCATGCCTAAAACGCGTTTTCGCACAAATCCGTGCGCGGGTGCTAAAAAGAGCAGCATCGGCAAGCTTAGCACGTCGTTTGGTAGAAATCCACGTGCGCGCTCCGCAAAAAGCACCATTTGCATGCACATCTTGTGGTTTTGCAGAAAACTTCATCCGCGTCTACCAAAAGATGCATGTGCATGCTTAAAACGCGTTTTCGCACAAATGCGTGCGCGGGTGCTAAAAAGAGCAGCATCGGCATGCTTAGCACGTCGTTTGGTAGAAATCCACGTGCGCGTTCTGCAAAAAGCACCATTTGCATGCACATCTTGTGGTTTTGCAGAAAACTTCATCCGCGTCTACCAAAAGATGCATGAGCATGCTTAAAACGCGTTTTCGCACAAATGCGTGCGCGGGTGCTAAAAAGAGCAGCATCGGCATGCTTAGCACGTCGTTTGGTAGAAATCCACGTGCGCGTTCTGCCAAAAGCACCATTTGCATGCACATCTTGTGGTTTTGCAGAAAACTTCATCCGCGTCTACCAAAAGATGCATGTGCATGCTTAAAACGCGTTTTCGCACAAATCCGTGCGCGGGTGCTAAAAAGAGCAGCATCGGCATGCTTAGCACGTCGTTTGGTAGAAATCCACGTGCGCGTTCTGCAAAAAGCACCATTTGCATGCACATCTTGTGGTTTTGCAGAAAACTTCATCCGCGTCTACCAAAAGATGCATGTGCATGCTTAAAACGCGTTTTCGCACAAATGCGTGCGCGGGTGCTAAAAAGAGCAGCATCGGCATGCTTAGCACGTCGTTTGGTAGAAATCCACGTGCGCGTTCTGCCAAAAGCACCATTTGCATGCCCATCTTGTGGTTTTGCAGAAAACTTCATCCGCGTCTACCAAAAGATGCATGTGCATGCTTAAAACGCGTTTTCGCACAAATCCGTGCGCGGGTGCTAAAAAGAGCAGCATCGGCATGCTTAGCACGTCGTTTGGTAGAAATCCACGTGCGCGTTCTGCAAAAAGCACCATTTGCATGCACATCTTGTGGTTTTGCAGAAAACTTCATCCGCGTCTACCAAAAGATGCATGTGCATGCTTAAAACGCGTTTTCGCACAAATGCGTGCGCGGGTGCTAAAAAGAGCAGCATCGGCATGCTTAGCACGTCGTTTGGTAGAAATCCACGTGCGCGTTCTGCCAAAAGCACCATTTGCATGCACATCTTGTGGTTTTGCAGAAAACTTCATCCGCGTCTACCAAAAGATGCATGTGCATGCTTAAAACGCGTTTTCGCACAAATGCGTGCGCGGGTGCTAAGAAGAGCAGCATCGGCATGCTTAGCACGTCGTTTGGTAAAAATTCACGTGCGCGTTCTGCCAAAAGCACCATTTGCATGCACATCTTGTGGTTTTGCCGAAAACTTCATCCGCGTCTACCAAAAGATGCATGTGCATGCTTAAAACGCGTTTTCGCACAAATGCGTGCGCGGGTGCTAAAAAGAGCAGCATCGGCATGCTTAGCACGTCGTTTGGTAGAAATCCACGTGCGCGTTCTGCAAAAAGCACCATTTGCATGCACATCTTGTGGTTTTGCCGAAAACTTCATCCGCGTCTACCAAAAGATGCATGTGCATGCTTAAAACGCGTTTTCGCACAAATGCGTGCGCGGGCGCTAAAAAGTGCAGCATCGGCATGGTTAGCACGTCGTTTGGTAGAAATCCACGTGCGCGTTCTGCAAAAAGCACCATTTGCATGCACATCTTGTGGTTTTGCAGAAAACTTCATCCGCGTCTACCAAAAGATGCATGTGCATGCTTAAAACGCGTTTTCGCACAAATGCGTGCGCGGGTGCTAAGAAGAGCAGCATCGGCATGCTTAGCACGTCGTTTGGTAGAAATCCACGTGCGCGTTCTGCCAAAAGCACCATTTGCATGCGCATCTTGTGGTTTTGCAGAAAACTTCATCCGCGTCTACCAAAAGATGCATGTGCATGCTTAAAACGCGTTTTCGCACAAATCCGTGCGCGGGTGCTAAAAAGAGCAGCATCGGCATGCTTAGCACGTCGTTTGGTAGAAATCCACGTGCGCGTTCTGCCAAAAGCACCATTTGCATGCACATCTTGTGGTTTTGCAGAAAACTTCATCCGCGTCTACCAAAAGATGCATGTGCATGCTTAAAACGCGTTTTCGCACAAATCCGTGCGCGGGTGCTAAAAAGAGCAGCATCGGCATGCTTAGCACGTCGTTTGGTAGAAATCCACGTGCGCGTTCTGCAAAAAGCGCCATTTGCATGCACGTCTTGTGGTTTTGCAGAAAACTTCATCCGCGTCTACCAAAAGATGCATGGGCATGCTTAAAACGCGTTTTCGCACAAATGCGTGCGCGGGTGCTAAAAGAGCAGCATCGGCATGCTTAGCACGTCGTTTGGTAGAAATCCACGTGCGCGTTCTGCCAAAAGCACCATTTGCATGCACATCTTGTGGTTTTGCAGAAAACTTCATCCGCGTCTACCAAAAGATGCATGTGCATGCTTAAAACGCGTTCTCGCACAAATGCGTGCGCGGGTGCTAAAAAGAGCAGATCGGCATGCTTAGCACGTCGTTTGGTAGAAATCCACGTGCGCGTTCTGCAAAAAGCACCATTTGCATGCACATCTTGTGGTTTTGCAGAAAACTTCATCCGCGTCTACCAAAAGATGCATGTGCATGCTTAAAACGCGTTTTCGCACAAATGCGTGCGCGGGTGCTAAAAAGAGCAGCATCGGCATGCTTAGCACGTCGTTTGGTAGAAATTAACGTGCGCGTTCTGCAAAAAGCACCATTTGCATGCACATCTTGTGGTTTTGCAGAAAACTTCATCCGCGTCTACCAAAAGATGCATGTGCATGCTTAAAACGCGTTTTCGCACAAATGCGTGCGCGGGTGCTAAAAAGAGCAGCATCGGCATGCTTAGCACGTCGTTTGGTAGAAATCCACGTGCGCGTTTTGCAAAAAGCACCATTTGCATGCACATCTTGTGGTTTTGCAGAAAACTTCATCCGCGTCTACCAAAAGATGCATGTGCATGCTTAAAACGCGTTCTCGCACAAATGCGTGCGCGGGTGCTAAAAAGAGCAGCATCGGCATGCTTAGCACGTCGTTTGGTAGAAATCCACGTGCGCGTTCTGCAAAAAGCACCATTTGCATGCACATCTTGTGGTTTTGCAGAAAACTTCATCCGCGTCTACCAAAAGATGCATGTGCATGCTTAAAACGCGTTTTCGCACAAATCCGTGCGCGGGTGCTAAAAAGAGCAGCATCGGCATGCTTAGCACGTCGTTTGGTAGAAATCCACGTGCGGGTTCTGCAAAAAGCACCATTTGCATGCACATCTTGTGGTTTTGCAGAAAACTTCATCCGCGTCTACCAAAAGATGCATGTGCATGCTTAAAACGCGTTTTCGCACAAATGCGTGCGCGGGTGCTAAAAAGAGCAGCATCGGCATGCTTAGCACGTCGTTTGGTAGAAATCCACGAGCGCGTTCTGCAAAAAGCACCATTTGCATGCACATCTTGTGGTTTTGCAGAAAACGTCCTCCGCGTCTACCAAAAGATGCATGTGCATGCTTAAAACGCGTTTTCGCACAAATGCGTGCGCGGGTGCTAAAAAGAGCAGCATCGGCATGCTTAGCACGTCGTTTGGTAGAAATCCACGTGCGCGTTCTGCCAAAAGCACCATTTGCATGCACATCTTGTGGTTTTGCAGAAAACTTCATCCGCGTCTACCAAAAGATGCACGTGCATGCTTAAAACGCGTTTTCGCACAAATCCGTGCGCGGGTGCTAAAAAGAGCAGCATCGGCATGCTTAGCACGTCGTTTGGTAGAAATCCACGTGCGGGTTCTGCAAAAAGCACCATTTGCATGCACATCTTGTGGTTTTGCAGAAAACTTCATCCGCGTCTACCAAAAGATGCATGTGCATGCTTAAAACGCGTTTTCGCACAAATGCGTGCGCGGGTGCTAAAAAGAGCAGCATCGGCATGCTTAGCACGTCGTTTGGTAGAAATCCACGAGCGCGTTCTGCAAAAAGCACCATTTGCATGCACATCTTGTGGTTTTGCAGAAAACGTCCTCCGCGTCTACCAAAAGATGCATGTGCATGCTTAAAACGCGTTTTCGCACAAATGCGTGCGCGGGTGCTAAAAAGAGCAGCATCGGCATGCTTAGCACGTCGTTTGGTAGAAATCCACGTGCGCGTTCTGCCAAAAGCACCATTTGCATGCACATCTTGTGGTTTTGCAGAAAACTTCATCCGCGTCTACCAAAAGATGCACGTGCATGCTTAAAACGCGTTTTCGCACAAATGCGTGCGCGAGTGCTAAAAAGAGCAGCATCGGCATGCTTAGCACGTCGTTTGGTAGAAATCCACGAGCGCGTTAAAAAGCACCATTTGCATGCACATTTTGTGGTTTTGCAGAAAACTTCATCCGCGTCTACCAAAAGATGCATGTGCATGCTTAAAACGCGTTTTCGCACAAATGCGTGCGCGGGTGCTAAAAAGAGCAGCATCGGCATGCTTAGCACGTCGTTTGGTAGAAATCCACGTGCGCGTTCTGCAAAAAGCACCATTTGCATGCACATCTTGTGGTTTTGCAGAAAACTTCATCCGCGTCTACCAAAAGATGCATGTGCATGCTTAAAACGCGTTTTCGCACAAATGCGTGCGCGAGTGCTAAAAAGAGCAGCATCGGCATGCTTTGCACGTCGTTTGGTAGAAATCCACGTGCGCGTTCTGCCAAAAGCACCATTTGCATGCACATCTTGTGGTTTTGCAGAAAACTTCATCCGCGTCTACCAAAAGATGCATGTGCATGCTTAAAACGCGTTTTCGCACAAATCCGTGCGCGGGTGCTAAAAAGAGCAGCATCGGCATGCTTAGCACGTCGTTTGGTAGAAATCCACGTGCGCGTTCTGCAAAAAGCACCATTTGCATGCACATCTTGTGGTTTTGCAGAAAACTTCATCCGCGTCTACCAAAAGATGCATGTGCATGCTTAAAACGCGTTTTCGCACAAATGCGTGCGCGAGTGCTAAAAAGAGCAGCATCGGCATGCTTAGCACGTCGTTTGGTAGAAATCCACGAGCGCGTTAAAAAGCACCATTTGCATGCACATCTTGTGGTTTTGCAGAAAACTTCATCCGCGTCTACCAAAAGATGCATGTGCATGCTTAAAACGCGTTTTCGCACAAATGCGTGCGCGGGTGCTAAAAAGAGCAGCATCGGCATGCTTTGCACGTCGTTTGGTAGAAATCCACGAGCGCGTTCTGCAAAAAGCACCATTTGCATGCACATCTTGTGGTTTTGCAGAAAACTTCATCCGCGTCTACCAAAAGATGCATGTGCATGCTTAAAACGCGTTTTCGCACAAATGCGTGCGCGGGTGCTAAAAAGAGCAGCATCGGCATGCTTAGCACGTCGTTTGATGGACATCCACGTGCGCGTTCTGCCAAAAGCACCATTTGCATGCACATCTTGTGGTTTTGCAGAAAACTTCATCCGCGTCTACCAAAAGATGCATGTGCATGCTTAAAACGCGTTTTCGCACAAATCCGTGCGCGGGTGCTAAAAAGAGCAGCATCGGCATGCTTAGCACGTCGTTTGGTAGAAATCCACGTGCGCGTTCTGCAAAAAGCACCATTTGCATGCACATCCTATGGTTTTGCAGAAAACTTCATCCGCGTCTACCAAAAGATGCATGTGCATGCTTAAAACGCGTTTTCGCACAAATGCGTGCGCGGGTGCTAAAAAGAGCAGCATCGGCATGCTTAGCACGTCGTTTGGTAGAAATCCACGTGCGCGTTTTGCAAAAAGCACCATTTGCATGCACATCTTGTGGTTTTGCAGAAAACTTCATCCGCGTCTACCAAAAGATGCATGTGCATGCTTAAAACGCGTTCTCGCACAAATGCGTGCGCGGGTGCTAAAAAGAGCAGATCGGCATGCTTAGCACGTCGTTTGGTAGAAATCCACGTGCGCGTTCTGCAAAAAGCACCATTTGCATGCACATCTTGTGGTTTTGCAGAAAACTTCATCCGCGTCTACCAAAAGATGCATGTGCATGCTTAAAACGCGTTTTCGCACAAATCCATGCGCGGGTGCTAAAAAGAGCAGCATCGGCATGCTTAGCACGTCGTTTGGTAGAAATCCACGTGCCTGTTCTGCAAAAAGCACCATTTGCATGCACATCTTGTGGTTTTGCAGAAAACTTCATCCGCGTCTACCAAAAGATGCATGTGCATGCTTAAAACGCGTTTTCGCACAAATCCGTGCGCGGGTGCTAAAAAGAGCAGCATCGGCAAGCTTAGCACGTCGTTTAGTAGAAATCCACGTGCGCGTTCTGCAAAAAGCACCATTTGCATGCACATCTTGTGGTTTTGCAGAAAACTTCATCCGCGTCTACCAAAAGATGCATGTGCATGCTTAAAACGCGTTTTCGCACAAATGCGTGCGCGGGTGCTAAAAAGAGCAGCATCGGCATGCTTAGCACGTCGTTTGGTAGAAATCCACGTGCGCGTTCTGCAAAAAGCACCATTTGCATGCACATCTTGTGGTTTTGCAGAAAACTTCATCCGCGTCTACCAAAAGATGCATGTGCATGCTTAAAACGCGTTTTCGCACAAATGCGTGCGCGGGTGCTAAAAAGAGCAGCATCGGCATGCTTAGCACGTCGTTTGGTAGAAATCCACGTGCGCGTTTTGCAAAAAGCACCATTTGCATGCACATCTTGTGGTTTTGCAGAAAACTTTATCCGCGCCTACCAAAAGATGCATGTGCATGCTTAAGACGCGTTCTCGCACAAATGCGTGCGCGGGGTGCTAAAAAGAGCAGCATCGGCATGCTTAGCACGTCGTTTGGTAGAAATCCACGTGCGCGTTCTGCAAAAAGCACCATTTGCATGCACATCTTGTGGTTTTGCAGAAAACTTCATCCGCGTCTACCAAAAGATGCATGTGCATGCTTAAAACGCGTTTTCGCACAAATCCGTGCGCGGGTGCTAAAAAGAGCAGCATCGGCATGCTTAGCACGTCGTTTGGTAGAAATCCACGTGCGCGTTCTGCAAAAAGCACCATTTGCATGCACATCTTGTGGTTTTGCAGAAAACTTCATCCGCGTCTACCAAAAGATGCATGTGCATGCTTAAAACGCGTTTTCGCACAAATGCGTGCGCGGGTGCTAAAAAGAGCAGCATCGGCATGCTTAGCACGTCGTTTGGTAGAAATCCACGAGCGCGTTCTGCAAAAAGCACCATTTGCATGCACATCTTGTGGTTTTGCAGAAAACTTCATCCGCGTCTACCAAAAGATGCATGTGCATGCTTAAAACGCGTTTTCGCACAAATGCGTGCGCGGGTGCTAAAAAGAGCAGCATCAGCATGCTTAGCACGTCGTTTGGTAGAAATCCACGTGCGCGTTCTGCAAAAAGCACCATTTGCATGCACATCTTGTGGTTTTGCAGAAAACTTCATCCGCGTCTACCAAAAGATGCATGTGCATGCTTAAAACGCGTTTTCGCACAAATGCGTGTGCGGGTGCTAAAAAGAGCAGCATCGGCATGCTTAGCACGTCGTTTGGTAGAAATCCACGAGCGCGTTCTGCAAAAAGCACCATTTGCATGCACATCTTGTGGTTTTGCAGAAAACGTCATCCGCGTCTACCAAAAGATGCATGTGCATGCTTAAAACGCGTTTTCGCACAAATGCGTGCGCGGGTGCTAAAAAGAGCAGCATCGGCATGCTTAGCACGTCGTTTGGTAGAAATCCACGTGCGCGTTCTGCCAAAAGCACCATTTGCATGCACATCTTGTGGTTTTGAGAAAACTTCATCCGCGTCTACCAAAAGATGCATGTGCATGCTTAAAACGCGTTTTCGCACAAATCCGTGCGCGGGTGCTAAAAAGAGCAGCATCGGCATGCTTAGCACGTCGTTTGGTAGAAATCCACGTGCGCGTTCTGCAAAAAAGCACCATTTGCATGCACATCTTGTGGTTTTGCAGAAAACTTCATCCGCGTCTACCAAAAGATGCATGTGCATGCTTAAAACGCGTTTTCGCACAAATCCGTGCGCGGGTGCTAAAAAGAGCAGCATCGGCATGCTTAGCACGTCGTTTGGTAGAAATCCACGTGCGCGTTCTGCAAAAAGCACGATTTGCATGCACATCTTGTGGTTTTGCAGAAAACTTCATCCGCGTCTACCAAAAGATGCATGTGCATGCTTAAAACGCGTTTTCGCAGAAATGCGTGCGCGAGTGCTAAAAAGAGCAGCATCGGCATGCTTAGCACGTCGTTTGGTAGAAATCCACGAGCGCGTTCTGCAAAAAGCACCATTTGCATGCACATCTTGTGGTTTTGCAGAAAACTTCATCCGCGTCTACCAAAAGATGCATGTGCATGCTTAAAACGCGTTTTCGCACAAATGCGTGCGCGGGTGCTAAAAAGAGCAGCATCGGCATGCTTTGCACGTCGTTTGGTAGAAATCCACGTGCGCGTTCTGCCAAAAGCACCATTTGCATGCACATCTTGTGGTTTTGCAGAAAACTTCATCCGCGTCTACCAAAAGATGCATGTGCATGCTTAAAACGCGTTTTCGCACAAATCCGTGCGCGGCTGCTAAAAAGAGCAGCATCGGCATGCTTAGCACGTCGTTTGGTAGAAATCCACGTGCGCGTTCTGCAAAAAGCACCATTTGCATGCACATCTTGTGGTTTTGCAGAAAACTTCATCCGCGTCTACCAAAAGATGCATGTGCATGCTTAAAACGCGTTTTCGCACAAATGCGTGCGCGAGTGCTAAAAAGAGCAGCATCGGCATGCTTAGCACGTCGTTTGGTAGAAATCCACGAGCGCGTTCTGCAAAAAGCACCATTTGCATGCACATCTTGTGGTTTTGCAGAAAACTTCATCCGCGTCTACCAAAAGATGCATGTGCATGCTTAAAACGCGTTTTCGCACAAATGCGTGCGCGGGTGCTAAAAAGAGCAGCATCGGCATGCTTTGCACGTCGTTTGGTAGAAATCCACGTGCGCGTTCTGCCAAAAGCACCATTTGCATGCACATCTTGTGGTTTTGCAGAAAACTTCATCCGCGTCTACCAAAAGATGCATGTGCATGCTTAAAACGCGTTTTCGCACAAATCCGTGCGCGGGTGCTAAAAAGAGCAGCATCGGCATGCTTAGCACGTCGTTTGGTAGAAATCCACGTGCGCGTTCTGCAAAAAGCACCATTTGCATGCACATCTTGTGGTTTTGCAGAAAACTTCATCCGCGTCTACCAAAAGATGCATGTGCATGCTTAAAACGCGTTTTCGCACAAATGCGTGCGCGAGTGCTAAAAAGAGCAGCATCGGCATGCTTAGCACGTCGTTTGGTATAAATCCACGAGCGCGTTCTGCAAAAAGCACCATTTGCATGCACATCTTGTGGTTTTGCAGAAAACTTCATCCGCGTCTACCAAAAGATGCATGTGCATGCTTAAAACGCGTTTTCGCACAAATGCGTGCGCGGGTGCTAAAAAGAGCAGCATCGGCATGCTTTGCACGTCGTTTGGTAGAAATCCACGTGCGCGTTCTGCAAAAAGCACCATTTGCATGCACATCTTGTGGTTTTGCAGAAAACTTCATCCGCGTCTACCAAAAGATGCATGTGCATGCTTAAAACGCGTTTTCGCACAAATGCGTGCGCGGGTGCTAAAAAGAGCAGCATCGGCATGCTTAGCACGTCGTTTGGTAGAAATCCACGTGCGCGTTCTGCCAAAAGCACCATTTGCATGCACATCTTGTGGTTTTGCAGAAAACTTCATCCGCGTCTACCAAAAGATGCATGTGCATGCTTAAAACGCGTTTTCGCACAAATCCGTGCGCGGGTGCTAAAAAGAGCAGCATCGGCAAGCTTAGCACGTCGTTTGGTAGAAATCCACGTGCGCGTTCTGCAAAAAGCACCATTTGCATGCACATCTTGTGGTTTTGCAGAAAACTTCATCCGCGTCTACCAAAACATGCATGTGCATGCTTAAAACGCGTTTTCGCACAAATGCGTGCGCGGGTGCTAAAAAGAGCAGCATCGGCATGCTTAGCACGTCGTTTGGTAGAAATCCACGTGCGCGTTCTGGAAAAAGCACCATTTGCATGCACATCTTGTGGTTTTGCAGAAAACTTCATCCGCGTCTACCAAAAGATGCATGTGCATGCTTAAAACGCGTTTTCGCACAAATGCGTGTGCGGGTGCTAAAAAGAGCAGCATCGGCATGCTTAGCACGTCGTTTGGTAGAAATCCACGAGCGCGTTCTGCAAAAAGCACCATTTGCATGCACATCTTGTGGTTTTGCAGAAAACTTCATCCGCGTCTACCAAAAGATGCATGTGCATGCTTAAAACGCGTTTTCGCACAAATCCGTGCGCGGGTGCTAAAAAGAGCAGCATCGGCATGCTTAGCACGTCGTTTGGTAGAAATCCACGTGCGCGTTCTGCAAAAAGCACCATTTGCATGCACATCTTGTGGTTTTGCAGAAAACTTCATCCGCGTCTACCAAAAGATGCATGTGCTATGCTTAAAACGCGTTTTCGCACAAATGCGTGCGCGGGAGATAAAAAGAGCAGCATCGGCATGCTTAGCACGTCGTTTGGTAGAAATCCACGAGCGCGTTCTGCAAAAAGCACCATTTGCATGCACATCTTGTGGTTTTGCAGAAAACGTCATCCGCGTCTACCAAAAGATGCATGTGCATGCTTAAAACGCGTTTTCGCACAAATGCGTGCGCGGGTGCTAAAAAGAGCAGCATCGGCATGCTTAGCACGTCGTTTGGTAGAAATCCACGTGCGCGTTCTGCCAAAAGCACCATTTGCATGCACATCTTGTGGTTTTGCAGAAAACTTCATCCGCGTCTACCAAAAGATGCATGTGCATGCTTAAAACGCGTTTTCGCACAAATCCGTGCGCGGGTGCTAAAAAGAGCAGCATCGGCATGCTTAGCACGTCGTTTGGTTGAAATCCACGTGCGCGTTCTGCAAAAAGCACGATTTGCATGCACATCTTGTGGTTTTGCAGAAAACTTCATCCGCGTCTACCAAAAGATGCATGTGCATGCTTAAAACGCGTTTTCGCACAAATGCCGTGCGCGGGTGCTAAAAAGAGCAGCATCGGCATGCTTAGCGCGTCGTTTGGTAGAAATCCACGTGCGCGTTCTGCCAAAAGCACCATTTGCATGCACATCTTGTGGTTTTGCAGAAAACTTCATCCGCGTCTACCAAAAGATGCATGTGCATGCTTAAAAGGCGTTTTCGCACAAATCCGTGCGCGGGTGCTAAAACGAGCAGCATCGGTATGCTTAGCACGTCGTTTGGTAGAAATCCACGTGCGCGTTCTGCAAAAAGCACCATTTGCATGAACATCTTGTGGTTTTGCAGAAAACTTCATCCGCGTCTACCAAAAGATGCATGTGCATACTTAAAACGCGTTTTCGCACAAATGCGTGCGCGGGTGCTAAAAAGAGCAGCATCGGCATGCTTAGCACGTCGTTTGGTAGAAATCCACGTGCGCGTTCTGCAAAAAGCACCATTTGCATGCACATCTTGTGGTTTTGCAGAAAACTTCATCCGCGTCTACCAAAAGATGCATG